>NC_057810.1:421751302-421762943 GCF_018294505.1 Triticum aestivum
AACGCTCACTATTCATCCAATCGATCGGCTTCAGTTAGCAGCAGTAGTGAAGGAATTGCTCGATCGGGTTCAGTTAACAGCCATCGATCGATTGCTCGGGTTCAGTAACGTGTAGCCTGCAGTGCAATCGCTCGGGTTTAGTTAGAGCCCAACGCTTCGCTCGGGTTCAGTTAGAGCCAACGCCTCGCACACACGTGCGTACGTGTATGAGAGAAACGCGCATCGCTCGGCCCCCGACCGCCCACCGTAACCAGGAACTCCCCGAAATTTTCCTCACCCTCGCTTCTACCACGGTTTTTTCCATCATGGACGGCCCAAAGAATGTCATGCAGCTGCATCTCCGGCCCGCCCAGGACGAAAAGCCCATTTTCTGTCATGAGTTTTTGTCATAGAAGTAGGAGCCCACCACATCTATGATGATACCGGGTTTTGTCACAATTGTCGTCATAGAAGTGTCATATGTATGACAGGAAAAAAACTCGTTCGGCCCAAAATGTCACGGATGTGTCTTTTTTTGTAGTGGATAGAGGTGTCGATAAAATAAAATACGGACATGAAGGCATCATGATCATTCTTATGACAGCAACATATATATATATATATATATATATTGTCATATGATTTCTTATGCCTAAGTAACAATCTATTCACAATGTCAAGTATAAATCTTCATTGAAAACTAACAAACTATGATCTTGGTCATTGAAGCAATTGCAATTTATCATAACATCGGAAAGAGTCAACATAAGAGCTTTTCAGCAAGTCCACATACTCAACTATCATTTAGTTTTCACAATTGCTAACACTCACGCAATACCTAAGGTTATGGAGTTTTAATCGGACACAGAGAAAGATAGGGGCTTATAGTGTCGCCTCCCAACCTTTTACCTCAAGGGTAATGTCAACAATAATAGTTCATGCTAACTTTCATCCAATTGGATATATATACCAGGATCTTTCCAACACGAGGTGCTTGCCAAAAGATAAAATGTAAAAAGGAAAGGTGAAGATCACCATGACTCTTGCATAATGTAAAAGGCATAAGTAAAAGATAGGCCAGAGGGAAGCAGAGATTATCATGTGCTTTTTGGTTGGATGCACGAAATCTTAATGCAAAAGAACGTCACTTTATATTGCCACTTGTGATATGGACCGTTATTATGCAGTTCGTCGCTTTTATTGCTTCCATATCACAAGATCGTATAAAGCTTATTTTCTCCACACTAATAAGTCATACATATTTAGAGAGAAATTTTTATTGCTTGCAACATGACAACTTACTTGAAGGATCTTACTCAATCCATAGGTAGGTATGGTGGACTCTCATGGCAAAACTGGGTTTAAGGATATTTGGAAGCACAAGTAGTATCTCTACTTGGTGCATGGAATTTGGCTAGCATGAGGGGGAAAAGCAAGCTCAACATGTTGGTTGATCCATCACAATATACTTTATTTCGGATATAAGAAAACATAACCCATTACGTTGTCTTCCTTGTCCAACGTTAACTCCTTAGCATGTCATATTTTAATGAGTGCTCACAATCATAAAAGATGTCCAAGATAGTATATTTATATGTGAGAACCTCTCTTTCTTTATTACTTCCTATTAATTCCAACGATGACCAAAACTATGTTTGTCAACTCTCAACAACTTTTATTCATCATACTCTTTATATGTGAAGTCATTACTCTCCATAAGATCGATATAATCTCTGCATTTCTTTTTATTCTTTCTTTTATTCCCTCAAGATCATAGCAAGATAGCAAAGCCCTTGACTGAACACTAATCTTTATTATATATATCTCACGGACTCGATTACATAGAGGGATCATAAAGCAAAACTCAAAACTAATTCATACCAAAAACTTTATTCTACTAGATCAAAATATTACTAAAAGGATCAAACTAAGAAAAACGGTAAAGATAGGAGTGTGATGGTGATACGATACCGGGGCACCTCCCCCAAGCTTGGCAGTTGCCAAGGGGAGTGCCCATACCCATGTAATTATGTCCTCGAAGGTGATGAAGGTGGTGATGATGATGGAGGCTTGTCGTCTGTCTTCCAAGGCATAGGCTCACCATCATAGAAGGATGATCGAGTCTCCGGGATCCTCAAATCTGCAGCCAAACTCATCCTCTTGAATCTATATTCATACTCACAATTTTGGTTTTGCAGGTCATAGATCTGGTCTTGGAGGTGCTCGATTTTCTCATGAAGCTTGAAGATGGTCTCCCCAATGTTCTCGGCATCCAGCTGGTGGTTATTGGTGAACTCCGCGATCATCATCTGGTTGGCGTTGAGTCCATGTTCCACCATCCCTTGGCACTTGAAAACTTGTTGTTCCATTGCTTCGAGTCTTGTCTCCACGCTACCAGTCCTCCTTGGTCCCTCAAAATCGCGGATGTGCAGCACCCCCTAACGCATATCAATGGTTTGAGGGTGATGTAGCACCTCCGCGAGGTACTGGTTGATGACCTTCTCGAAAAACTTGTCCTTGGGGGCGCTTGGAGACGTCATGGTGATCTAGATCTGTCAGAAAAATAGCTCGAAATAAAGACAGAGGATATTTGCATGATACGGTGGTCAAAACCTTCAGGAGATTATATAATGAATTTTTACCTACCAAAAGAAGTATCTTGCAAGAAAACGAAGTCCAGAGAGCACACGAGGTGCCCACGAGGCAGGGGGCGTGCCTAGGGGGTAGGGCGCACCCTCCACCCTCATAGATTCCTCGTGTCCTTCCCGGACTACTTCTTATTTTCCTATTTTCTTAAATATTCTAAAACAAAGAAAAAATGCTATTAGAACTGTTTTGGAGTCAGTTTACTTACCGTACCACATACCTATTCCATTTTGGAGTCTGAAACGTTCTGGAAGGTGTCCCTTATGTATTCCTCCGGGGTTACAGTTTCAATAACATTAGTTTCAACATTTATAGGATTACCTGAGATATAATGTTTGATTCTTTGACCGTTCACCACCTTCGGATTTGTGCCTTCGAAGTTGTTGATTTTTATGGCACCGGAACGATAGACCTCCTCGATAACGTAAGGGCCTTCCATTTAGAGAGAAGTTTTCCTGTAAAAAATCTTAAACGAGAGTCGTATAGCAAAACATAATCACCTACATTAAACTCATGCTTTTGTATCCTTTTGCCATGCCATCTTTCAACTTGTTCTTTAAACAGTTTGGCATTCTCATATGCTTGGGTTCTCCATTCATCAAGTGAGCTAATGTCAAATAACCTCTTCTCACCGGCAAGTTTGAAATCATAATTGAGCTCTTTAATGGCCCAATATGCCTTATGTTCTAGTTCGAGAGGTAAGTGACATGCTTTTTCATAGACCATTTTATATGGAGACATACCCATAGGATTTTTATATGCAGTTCTATAAGCCCATAATGCATCATCAAGTTTCTTGGACCAACTCTTTCTAGATCTATTAATGGTCTTTTGCAAAATCAATTTAAGCTCTCTGTTACTCAGTTCTACTTGACCGCTAGTCTGTGGGTGATAAGGAGATGCAATTCTATGATTAACATCATACTTAGCAAGCATTTTATGAAAAGCACCATGAATAAAATGTGAACCACCATCAGTCATTAAGTATCTAGGGACTCCAAACCTTGGAAAAATAACTTATTTAAGCATCTTAATAGAGGTGTTATGATCAGCACTACTAGTTGGAATAGCTTCTACCCACTTAGTAATGTAATCAACAGCAAGTAGAATATGTGTATACCCATTAGAGGAAGGAAACGATCCCATATAATCAAAGCCCCAAACATCAAATGGTTCAATAACAAGAGAATAGTTCATAGGCATTTATTGACATCTACTAATATTACCAATTCTTTGACATTCATAACAAGACAAGACAAACTTACGGGCATCTTTGAAGAGAGTAGGCCAATAAAAACCGGATTGCAATACCTTATGTGAAGTTCTATCTCCAGCGTGGTGTCCTCCATATGACCCGGAGTGACACTTGCGTACGATCTGTTCCTGTTCATGCTCAGGTACACAACGTCTAATAACACCATCTACTCCTTTATAAAGGTGTGGGTCATCCCAGAAGTAATGTCTTAAATCATAGAAAAACTTTTTCTTTTGCTGGTATGTCAAACTAGGTGGTATGAATTTAGCAACAATGTAATTAGCATAATCAGCATACCATGGAGCAGTACAAGAGCATTTATGACAACTAATTGTTCATCAGGAAAGCTATCATCAATAGGTAGTGGGTCATCAACATTCTCTAACCTAGACAAGTTGTCTGCAACGGGGTTCTCAACTCCCTTTCTATCAATAATATGCAAATCAAATTCTTGTAGTAGGAGAACCATCTAATAAGACTAGGTTTAGCATCTTCCTTTTCCATAAGATATTTAATAGCAGCATGATCAGTGTGAATAGTTACTTTAGAATCAACAATATAAGGCTTGAACTTATCACAAGCAAATACAACTGCTAAAAATTCTTTTTCAGTAGTAGCATAATTTCTCTGGGCACTGTCTAGAGTTTTACTAGCATATTGAATAACATTTAGTTTCTTATGAACTCTTTGTCCTAGAACAACACCTACAGTATAATCACTAGCATCACACATAATTTCAAAGGGTAAATTCCAATCAGGTGGCTGAACAATAGGTGCAGAAATCAAAGCTTTCTTAAGTATTTCAACTGCTTCTACACAATAATCATCAAAGACAAAAGGAATATCTTTTTGTAAGAGATTAGTCAGAGGCCTGGAGATTCTAGATAAGTCCTTAATGAACCTCCTATAGAAACCGGCATGACCAAGGAAACTTCTTAAACCTTTAATGTCCTTGGGACATGGCATCTTTTCAATAGCATCAACTTTAGCTTTATCAACTTCAATACCTCTCTCGTAAATTTTATGCCCCAAGACAATGCCTTCATTAACCATAAAGGGCACTTTTCCCAATTCAAGACAAGACTAGTATCTTCACATCTCTGCAAAACTAGTTCAAGGTTGCTCAAGCAATCATCAAAAGAAGATCCATAAACAGAGAAATCATCCATGAAAACCTCAACAATCTTTTCACAAAAGTCAGAGAATATAGCCATCATGCATCTTTGAAAGGTAGCAGGTGCATTACATAAACCAAAAGGCATACGTCACTACAGGAATCAGCTACTTTGCCATTGGCCACGGCGGACGGCAAAGGCATGAACGGCGGACGGCAAAGGCCTTTGCCGTCAGCCGCGGACGGCAAAAGGCTCCGGCAAAGTAGGCTTCGGTAAACAGCTACTTTGCCGTCTGCTACTGATGGCAAAGTCTTTGCCGTCCGCCGCAGACGGCAAAGAGAGCGCGGCAGACGGCAAAGAAGGCGGACGGCAATAATTGCGCTGTCAGTCCGTTAAGTGGCTAACGGCAGGCCTTTGCCGTCCGCCGCTGACGGCAAACTTTCTAGTGTCTTTGCCGTCTGCCACTGATGGCAAAGTCTTTGCCGTCTGCCACTGTAGGCAAACTGACCAAACGGGTCAGCTCCCAGGAAGCACAGTTGGATGCCACGTGCCTTCTTTGCCGTCCGCGGCAGACGGCAAAGAGCCCGTTGCCGTCGGTGGCAGACGGCAAAGAGCCTGCATATTGGCTCTTTTATCTGTTTTTTATTAAATCCAACAATTTTCATCACAAATATAGATGACATATATAGATATATTTCAAAAGGCCATTACAGAGCAAACATATAAGATATCCAACACATAACTTCATCATCCAACCATATATATTACATGCATAGTTCCATCATACATAACAAGTTCAACATAGAGGCATCCAACCATATATATTACAATAGTTTCATCCAACGATACATGCATAGTTCAACGATAAAAAAGAAACAGAGAAAGGGATAAGGAGCACTCCATCTATGCAAGCTTTCGACAAGTGAATGAACTCTGCAAAATGAAAAATAAGAAAGTTAGAACAAGAAGAGTAGAACAAGAAGAAGAGTAGAACAAGAAGAAGACTAGAACAAGAAGAGTAGAACAAGAAGAAGACTAGAACAAGAAGAGTATGTCATTTATGAGCTAACTTACGTGAAATGGATCATATATGAGCTAACTAAGTTGAAATGGGTCGTTTATGAGCTAGCTAAGGTGAAATGGATCATTTATGAGCTAACTTAGTTGAAATGGGTCGTTTATGAGCTAACTAAGGTCAAATGGATCGTTTTTCAGGTAACTAAGGTGAAATGGATCTTTTTTAGCTAACTTAGATGAAATGGATCATTTATGAGCTAACTTAGTTGAAATGGATTGTTTTTGAGCTAACTTAGGTGAAATGGATCATTTATGAGCTAATTTAGTTGAAATGGATCTTTTTGAGCTAACTTAGGTGAAATGGATCATTTAAGAGCTAATTTAGGTGAAATGGATCGTTTTTTAGGTAACCTAGGTGAAATGGATCATTTATGAGCTAAATTAGTTGAAATGGATCATTTATGAGATAACCTAGGTAAGATTGGTCATTTTGGAGTTAACCTAGGTGAAATGGGTCATTTTAAAGCTAACGTAGGTAAAATGGATCATTTAGGAGCTAATCTAGGTAAAATGGGTCATTTTTGAGCTAACTTGGATGAACTGGATCATTTATAAGCTAACCTAGGTAAAATGGGTCATTTTAGAGCTAACTTAGGTAAAATGGATCGTCTATAAGCTAACTAAGCTAATTATGCAATTTTTGACATAAGTAAGCTAAGTACAGATCGTTTTAGAGCTAACTTAGGTAAAATGGATGGTTTTGGAAGTCAGTAAGCTTATTAAGTCATTTTGGAGGTGAAGAAGCTAAGTCTAGGTCATTATGGTAAGCATTGGAGGAAATAAAGCTAAGTCTAGGTCTTTATGCATGTGTTAAGCAAAACACTAGATAAACTTACCAAGATGTAGGAGGTGTAGGAGCGGGGTGGCTCGTGTCGGTAGCTGGAGAAGGATCGTGCGATGCTTGTCTGGATAGACCATCTTTCAACACCTGCCATGACAAACAGTAAACGAAATTAGTACAACATAAAAAAAGACCGACATGAATAATAATATGTGTATCACTTAAGTGTATCATCATCAAGTACAACATAAAAAAATGTAATACCTGACACTACTAATAATCTCGATCAGTATCATCAATAAATGCATAATCATCATCATCACTATAATCAATGACGGGCTCATAGGGTTCATTGGCATCAACGTGTGCAAGGCCACCTTGACGTAATCGGTCAAGCATTGACAGGTCATCCGCAGCAGTAACCTCTTCTTGTTCCGGCTCTTCTTGTTCCTCCTCTGGGGTGATGTCGGATTCGTTGTCGCTGTCTACTTCAATGTTTTGGGGTGAAGTATAGCGGTTCTTGAAACGCTTTTTGGAAAGACGTGTCTCTTGGAAGAATTCTCCTTCATATGTGTCTGGGTTAATGTGAGGTTCATAATCCTCTTCCTTTGGGGGAGAAAGTCTAGCACGTGGCGGCACTTCATAAACGACATCCCAACCTTTCAGATTTGGATTAGTTTGGCAGGCCCACGATAGATAGAATACTTGGGTCGCCTGTTGAGCCATAATATAGACATCAGGAACATCTAAATGAGTGCTTTGGTTGATTTCAACTAGCCCTACATGTTCATGAGTCCTTCTAGTCTCCTTCGGCTGAAACCAATAACATTTGAAGACTACAACATTCGGTGGATTTTCACCATAGAACAGAAGTTCATAAATTGCTTCAACTCTCCCATAATACTCGGTACCTCCTTCGCCGATAGCAGATACACAACAATTTGTTGACTTTCGGTCGGCCATAGATAGCTCTTTGCCATAGGTACGAAAGCGATACCCGTTGATGTCGTACTTGTCAAATGAACGGACCTTATAGTCAAAACCATTAGCGACTTGTCTCAATTCGGTGTCCATAGACTCTGAATTAGCCTACAAGTTTAATATGAAAGGATTGTTGCATTATGCACAAATTAGCGAATGATATGAAATTGTCTAATAGAAATTACCGTTTGTTTGAACCAAGAGATGAAACCGGGATAGCCACCTCCTTGCTTTGCGAGAAGCTCATACTCTTCGACGGAATCCTTTTGGATCTCCGCTCCATACGAGAATATGGTGACGTATCAACTGTATGACATATCCAGGAATAAGAGTAGTTCAAAGGAAATAGAAGTTGCGAAACAATGTACCGAGAACTTACTCGATGTACAGCCGCACTTCTATCAAGTTGTTGAAGATATACAATGAAATGGTCCGCCATTCTTCGTTATCCAAAGATACTGGATGTGAAACACTAGCTGGTGCGAGATTCCCTTTGAATAGGCTGAGGTTGGATCCACCCTTTTTAGGCTCGTCAGCATTGTACCGAGGCTTCGGATTATGCAAATGACAATTTTTGGCTTCGTAGTGCGCTATTACGAAGTTTGCCGCCTCCTCTGTGATGAATGCCTCAGCCATCGATGCTTCAATTCTACGTTTATTTTTACATTTTTCTCGAAGCGTCTTCTGCATCCTCTCAGTTGGGTAGCACCAACGATTTTGCACGGGCCCCCCCAATCTTGCCTCGGTCGGGAGATGCAAAATCAAATGCTGCATTGGATTAAAGAAGCCCGGTGGAAAGATCTTCTCTAACTTGCAGATCAACTCCAGCGCCAACTCTTCCATTTCTTCTAGCACGCCAGGCGATAGTTCTTTCGCACAAAGAACAGGGAAGAAATAGCTGAGTTCTGCCAGTACTAGCCATTCATCCTCAGGGATGAAGCCACGCAACATCACCGGCATTACCCGCTCAATCCATATGTGCCAATCATGACTCTTGAGACCAAATATCTTCAGTTTATCAAGATTCGCTCCCCTCTTTAGATTCGCTGCATACCCATCGGGGAACATCAACTGCTGTTGCACCCACAAGAGAATTTCCCTCATAGCTGGCCTTCCAAGATTGAACCATGCCTTTGGCTTCGTCCAGTTCTGCTTTCCTTTCGGTTCTTTTATGTTTTGTAACGGCCTATCACATAGCGCCTCCAGATCGACTCTAGCCTTAGTATTATCCTTTGACTTCCCATCTATGCCGAACAATGTACCAAAAAGTGCCTCGGCGATATTCTTCTCAGTGTGCATCACGTCGATGTTGTGTGGGCAAAGGAGGTCTTTGAAGTAAGGCAGATCCCATAAGCATGTTTTGTGAGTCCACGCGTGCTTAGTATTATACCCCTTGAAGTACCCTGGATGTTGTGGATCTGGCTCGAGAGCGTTTAACTGACCCAGGGTCTGTTGGCCTGTCAATGCAGGTGGTGCAGAGTTTTTGACAACTCTACCCCTGATGAAGTTCTTCTTGTCTTTCCTGAACTTATGGCGAGGATCCAGGAACTGTCTATGCATGTCGAAGCAAGAAAACTTGCGACCGGCCTGAAGCCAACGAAACTCAAGAGCTCCCTTGCATGTGGGGCACGGGAACCTTCCATGCACACACCAGCCAACGAATAGCGCATACGCCGGCAAGTCATGCGTCGAGTACATGTACCAGACACGCATTATGAAGTTCCGTTTGCTAAAGGCGTCGTATGTCTTGAACCCATTATCCCAGGCTTCTTGCAATTCGTCCTTAAGCGGCTGCATGTACACATTCATATTTTTGCCCGGATAGTTGGGTCCTGGAATTATCAACGTCAGGAAAATGTTCTTTCTTTGCATAATCTGTCCGGGGGGGAGATTGAGTGGAAAGACAAATACGGGCCAACAACTGTATTGGGCTGCCGTCATACCAAACACACTGAACCCATCCGTGCTGATGCCGACTCGAGGATGCCTCGGATCTGCCGCTTTGTCAGCATGTAATTCATCAAACTTTTTCCACGCAACACCATCCGATGTGTGTACCATCATCAGATTCCCATCTGCATCTAGTTCGGTTCGTTTGCCTGTTTTGTGCCATGTCATCTGTCTGGCCGTCTCTTCGACCATGAAAAGACGTTGAAGTCTTGGTACGATTGGCATATACCGAAGAACACTAACGGGGATTTTGGTCTGTGTCTTCTCACCCATACCGTTGTCTACCACAATATACCTGGAAGACTTGCAAATGGGACAATAGTTCAAGTCCGCATAGTCAAGCCTAAATAAGGCACATCCTTTCTCACAGGCATGTATCTTCTCATAGGGCATCTTCAGTGCACGGAGGATTTTGTCCGACTAGTACAGGTTTGCAGGCATTACATGGCCTTTGGGTAGAAAGCGTCCAAATACTGTCATAATTGCGTCATAGCATTCTCTGCCCAAGTTGAACTGAGCCTTCAGAGCCATTACTTGTGAGATGGCATCCAACTGACAAAGCTCAGTGTGCTCGTGGAGCGGACGTTTCGAAGACTCCAACATTTCATTGAAGGCCTTTGCAGATTCCTCCATCTCCTTGTCCGAATCCCGAGCATCATCATAGCCTTGCACCATGTTTTCCATCCCGGTACCATGCTCGTCGGTGCGATGACGATCCACCTCAGCTCGGTCACGTTGGGCAGACTCACCATGAAATGTCCACACCGTATAATCGGGCGTAAAACCACTCTTCTGCAGGTGTTTGCCCATTTCAGCCTCTGTCTTCTTTTCCCAATTGCCGCACCGGAAACAGGGGCACCAGGTTTTCTTTTGGCCATTTGCAAATGCGGCTTGCACAAACCCCTTAGTTTTTGTGAACCATTCAGCGCTCCATTTGTTCTGACCAGTGTGACCGGTATACATCCAAGCACGGTCACTCATCTTGACTTTCAGAGCTACTGGACACACAACAATTATATATGTAATTCACCATGTATATATTCATCAGTTGATCTACTTTGTCAATTTTATTACGTCCATGCAACCTACACTCTAATAGGTAATGATAGGTCCTAATCCCACCCGTGTATGTGTAGATTGGGTTTATTTTCCCATGCTATGCTCCGGATCCGACGCAAAATTTCGGCAGCACCTCCCCGCTGTTCTCCTGATACACGTCTCTGCAATAAACAGAGAGGATGTGTACCCGGAGAACAACAGGGGAGGCACTGACGAAATATATGCGTCGGATCCGGAGCAAAGCATATGGGAAAAGGAACCCAATCTACACATACTCGGGCTGTCCATGGATAGCGTTGGACAATTCGAAAGAATCAAGGTTATAAATATGCAAATGCATGCATATTTATAACTATGACGCTTTCGAATGGGAGACACATATTGGTTACGCATACTGATGATTCAAGACACATATATAGCTAGCTATCAAGTTTCATCGGAATAGATCAAATAATTAATGGGGGAGGAGGACTTGTCATTTGTGCTCACCCACGAACGAAGGGGCAGAGCTCGTCAAACGCACGGTGAGGTCGTCGAACACCAAACCTCGCCGCGATGAAACAACTGCACATTTAAAGCTACACGATCAACACAATTATATATGATGTTTTTCATAACAAAATCGAAAAATATATGACCTAACTAATAATTCACAAATATATGACCCCGTCGGCCTCTGGAAGGACAAAGAACACCTTTTCGGGAGGTGTCGGTGGTCGGGGTGTCCTGTCGGTGTCGGGGTGCCGTGTCGGGGTCTCGGGGTCGGGGTGTCGGGTCGGGGTGCCGGGTCGGGGTCGG
>NC_057810.1:421764852-421777358 GCF_018294505.1 Triticum aestivum
AGACGGCAAAGAGGTGGGCCGTTAAGTTTTTCCCAAACGGGCGGGGGGTGGGGGCCACCTCTCTCTTTGCCGTCTGCCAGCTGACGGCAAAGATTCTTTGCCGTCTGCTGGCGGACGGCAAAGATCAGGCGGACGTCAAAGAGCTTCTTTGCCGTCCGCCTGATCTTTGCTGTCTGCTTTTTGGTAGCTGATGGCAAAGAGCTTCTTTGCCGTCAGCTAGCAGACGGCAAAGAGCTGGCAGATGGCAAATTAGCTGATTCCAGTAGTGCGTCTATAAGCAAAAGTACTGAAAGGTCAAGTAAAAGTGGTCTTTTCTTGGTCCTTTGCTGACATGGGTATTTAAGAGAAACCAGAGTAATCATCTAGAAAGCAAAAATGTGTATGTTTGGATAATCTTTCTAGTATTTGATCAATAAAAGGCAAATGGTAATGATCTTTTTTAGTAGCTTTATTTAATTTGCGGAAATCAATTACCATCCTATAACCTGTAACAATTCTTTGCGGGATCAATTCATCTTTATCATTAGGAACGATAGTAATACCTCCCTTCTTAGGGACACAATGGACATGACTTACCCACTGACTATCAGCAACGACATAAATTATACCTGCCTCCAGGAGCTTTAGTATTTCCTTTCTTACCACTTCTTTCATCTTAGAATTTAACCGTTGTTGGTGATCAATAACTGGTTTGACGTCTTTCTTGAATTTTATTTTGTGTTGGAATAGAGTGGGACTAATGCCCTTAAGATCATCAAGAGTATATTCAATAGAAGCACGATGCTTCTTCAAAGTTTTTAATAATCTCTCTTCTTCCTGCTCTGAAAGGTTAGCACTAATAATAACAGGATATATCTTCTTTTCATCAAGATAAGCATATTTAAGAGGATCAGGTAATGGTTTAAGCTCAAACACGGGATCACCCTTGGGTGGTGGAGGATCCCCTAGGATTTCAACAAGCAAGTTGTGTTTCAAAATAGGTCCCTGTTTAAAGAATACTTCATCTATTTCCCTTCTTTCATTCATAAACATATCATTTTCATGGTCTAGCAAATATTGTTGTAAAGGATCATTAGGAGGCATGACAATAGAAGCAAGACCAATAATTTCATCCTTACTAGGCAATTCTTTATCATGGGGTTGTCTATGAAATTTAGCAAAGTTAAACTCATGAGACATATCTCCCAAACCAATAGTAACAACATCCTTTTCGCAATCTATCCTAGCATTAACAGTATTCAAGAAGGGTCTACCAAATATAATGGGACAAAAGCTATCTTGTGGGGAACCAAGAACAAGAAAATCAGCAGGATATTTAACTTTCCCACACAAGACTTCAACATCTCTAACAATCCCAATTGGTGAAATAGTATCTCTATTGGCAAGCTTAATTGTAACATCAATTTCTTCTATCTCAGCAGATGCAATATCATGCATAATTTCTTTGTATAAGGAATGAGGTATTGCACTGGCACTAGCACCCATATCACATAAGCCATGATAACAATAATCTCTTATTTTAACAGAAATAGCAGGCATGCCTACAACAGGTCTATGTTTCTTAGCATCGGGTCTAGCAATTCTAGCAGCTTCATCACAGAAGTAAATAACATGCCCATCAATATTATCAGCCAAGAGATCTTTAACCATAACAATACTAGGTTCAACTTTAATTTGCTCAGGTGGTGTAGGTGTTTTAGTATTACTCTTACGAACCACAGTTGAAGCTTTAGCATGATCCTTTATCCTAACAGGGAAAGGTGGTTTCTCAATATAAGTAGTAGGAACAATAGGATCATTATAAGTGATAGTCTTTTCTTCAACTTTAATAGGTGCAACTACTTTTACTTCAGTGGGAGGATTATATTTAAACCACTTCTCCTTAGGGAGGTCAACATGAGTAGCAAATGATCCACAGGAAGAAGCTACCATCTCAGAGTCAAGTCCATATTTAGTACTAAATTCACGGAAGACATCGGTATCCATAAAAGATTTAACACAATCAAACTTAGGTGTCATACCTGACTCCTTACCTTCGTAGAGACCCCAATCTTCATAGTTGTGTTTAATTCTTTTCAATAAATCCCATCTGAATTCAATAGTCTTCATCATAAAAGACCCAACACAAGAATTATCGACCATGGAGCGATTGTTGAGAGAAAGCCGAGCATAATTTTTTTGAATAATCATTTGTCTTGAGAGCTCATGATTGGGGCATGAATATAACATTAATTTAAGCCTCCCCCAAGCTTGAGCGATGCTTTCTCCTTCGCGAGGCCAAAAATTAGATATATAATTACGATCACAATGAACAAGATGCATAGGATAAAACTTCTAATGAAATTCCAATTTCAATCGTTTCCAGTTCCATGATCCCATATCATCACATAGCCTAAACCATGTCAATGCATCTCCCTTCAAAGATAAAGGGAAGACCTTCTTCTTGATAACATCGTCGGGCATACCTGCAAGCTTAAATAATCCACAAACTTCATCCACGTAGATTAGGTGCAAATCGGGATGCAATGTTCCATCTCCTGTAAAAGGATTAGCTAGCAGTTTCTCTATCATACCCGAAGGAATTTCAAAGTAAACATTTTCAGTAGGTTCAGTAGGTTGAGGAGCAATCTTTGCTCTACTGGTCGTGGTGAAGATACCGCGAAAAAGCCCCTCAAAGGATTATGTTCCATAGTAACAAGTAACATTAACTTTCAGCACACTATATAAATTTTTCCTTACCAAGTTCCACTTACCAAAGGTGCTTCACTCCCCGGCAACGGCGCCAGAAAAGAATCTTGACGACCCACAAGTGTAGGGGGTCTATTGTAAGAGTGTCGAACCCAACGAGGAGCAGAAGGAAATGACAAGCGGTTTTCAGTAAGGTATTCTCTGCAAGCACTGAAATTATCGGTAACAGATAGTTTTGTGATAAGATAATTTGTAACGAGTAACAAGCAATGAAAGTAAATAAGGTGCAGCAAGGTGGCCCAATCCTTTTTGTAGCAAAGTACAAGCCTGGACAAGTTCTTATATAGAGAAAAGAGCTCCCGAGGACACATGGGAATTATCATCAAGCTAGTTTTCATCATGCTCATATGATTCGCATTCGTTACATTGATAATTTGATATGTGGGTGGACCGGTGCTTGGGTACTGCCCTTTCTTGGACAAGCATCCCACTTATAATTAACCCCTATTGCAGGCATCCGCAACTACAAAAGAAGTATTAAGGTAAACCTAACCATAGCATGAAACATGTGGATCCAAATCAGCCCCTTACGAAGCAACACATAAACTAGGGTTTAAACTTCTCTCACTCTAGCAACCCATCATCTACTTATTACTTCCCAATGCCTTCCTCTAGGCCCAAACAATGGTGAAGTGTCATGTAGTCGACGTTCACATAACACCACTAGAGGAGAGACAACATACATCTCATCAAAATATTGAACGAATACCAAATTCACATGACTACTAATAGCAAGACTTCTCCCATGTCCTCAGGAACAAACGTAACTACTCACAAAGCATATTCATGTTCATAATCAGAGGGGTGTTAATATGCATTAAAGATCAGAACATATGATCTTCCACCAAATAAACCAACTAGCATCAACTACAAGGAGTAATCAACACTACTAGCAACCCACAGGTACCAATCTGAGGTTTTGGTACAAAGATTGGATACAAGAGATGAACTAGGGTTTGAGAGGAGATGGTGCTGCTGAATATGTTGATGGAGATTGACCCCTTCCCGATGAGAGGATCGATGGTGATGACGATGGTGATGATTTCCCCCTCCCGGAGGGAAGTTTCCCCGAGAGAACAGCTCCGACGGAGCCCTAGATTGGTTCCGCCAAGGTTCCGCCTCGTGGCGGCGGAGTTTCGTCCTGAAAGCTTGCTTGTGATTTTTTCTAGGGTAAAAGACTTCATATAGCAGGAGATGGCCACCGGAGGGCTGCCAGGGGGCTCACGAGGCAGGGGGGCGCACCCAGGGGGTAGGGCACGCCCCCCACCCTCGTGCATGGTGGGTGGCCCCCTCAGGTATTTCTTCCGCTCAATATTTTTTATTAAATCCAAAATTGACTTTCATGGAGTTCAGGACTTTTGGAGTTGTGCAGAATAGGTCTCTAATATTTGCTCCTTTTCTAGCCCAGAATCCTAGCTGCCGGCATTCTCCCTCTTCATGTAAACCTTGTAAAATAAGATAGAATAGGCATAAGTATTGTGACATAACGTGTAGTAACAACCCATAATGCAATAAATGTCAATATAGAAGCATGATGCAAAATGGACGTATCAACCCGCGACCGGCGGGCGGTCGCGGGTGCCCTGGAAGTTGGCGATGAAATGTTCTCGCATCTCATCACAGGAGGAGATCGATCCTACGGGCAGGTTCAGGAACCAGGAGCGCCCGCCGTCCACGAGGGCCATGGGGAACCAGCTCGCCACGACCTTCTCGTCGCCGCTGGCCGCCTGAATGCTCAGCTCATGGAGGTGCAGGAACTCGGCGGGGATGGCGGTGCCATCGTAGCGTGGAGGCAGGTTGGGCTTGAACTTCCCTGGCCAGATGACGCTTCGCAACTCCAGAGTGAACGCGCGGCACCCTGCTGTGGTCACGAGAGCCCGCCGTGGAGGTGGAGCCTCGTCTTGGCATCCGTGCACCACCAACACGGGTGGGGCGCGGTCTTGACGTGGCACCAGGAGCGCGCTCGCATCTTTTTGTGGCCGCTGGACCACCTGGCAGCTTGCTTCATGGCGCGCGGGCGCCTGACGCTGATCATGCTGAAGCGCCACCCGCCTTGGCTCGATGATGGCGTCTTGCCTTGAAGGCGGGGGAGGTTCCCCATGAGCTACATCTCCCAGAGCAGGCGGCGATTGATGCAGCGAGCGAGCCGGTGCAGCTGAGTCCCCAGCGGAGCTGACGAGCTCGGCGATGCGGTCGAACCAGTCCTCGTAGAGGTCGTCGACCGGGCGGTAGCGCAGGAGCTCATGTGCCATGAGCAGAGCGGTCTACGCGTTTGCCAGGAAACGACGAGCGTGAGAGGACGAAGCAGCTGGAGTTAGCGACGGAGTGGCGGTGCACCCGTCGTGGCGCATAGACGGATGCAGTGAAGGGGCTTGTCGCTCGTGGCCTGCTGGGCCTGTGGCGGTGTTCGCCACCGGCGACGGGGGTCGGTGAGGGTAGCCGCTGCCCGCTAGCGCTGTCTGAGTGACGTGGGCGGCAAGATCGGCCCGGCACTCAGCACGAGCTCGGGACCCGTCAGCCATGGAAGCGGTGGCGTGTCGATCGACGGGAGAGAAGCTCTGACGCCCCCCTACCTGACGCACCAAATATCGGATTTTGAGTTCCGCAAACCCTATAGAGGTTCGAACTCTGGGGAGCATGCGAAGATCTCACTCTCCCCAGCCTGCCTACTCGCCAATCTCATGGCCTAGCTCGCCGAGCTCGAAGGAAACGGGACACTTCAATTTACCCAGGTTCAGGCCACCTTGCGGTGTAAAACCCTACTCCTGCTTTGTGGTGGATTAGTCTCAAGGGGCTGAGGATGAACTAGTACAGTGGAGAACAACCTCAGAAGGCGTATTCTAGGGCTCAAGTGAGCTGGTGAGCTGGTGAGGGTGGAATGGATCTCATCCCCTCCTTGGTGGTGGCTAGGTCTTATTTATAGTGGCCTTGGTCCTCTTCCCAAATGGAGGTGGGAAGGGATCCCACAATGGCCAAATTTGAAGGGAGACAACAAGTACATCTTATCCTGACTAAAGTGGGCTTCGCCTGCAAAACCCTCTGGTTGAGACGCTGCGATGGGCTCGATGATGACCTCCGCACTGCCGTCTTGGCGGACTTGGTCTTGTTCCATGGGAATGGAAACCTTTGGCTGCTTCCTCAGGACTCCGCGCCTGCTGCTTGCCTCCTATGCACAAATGAGGAAACTGGTACACTGCACCCGCTGGCGCCCGCCTGTCCTCGACAGTCATGACTCACGTCACCCGAACCTCGCGGGGTGAGCCTTGCATAGAAGTCTCCTCTCCTCAGGAGCCAGCCTGAGGAGGCTGATTCCCTTGGAGGTCTTGGTGTCGTCTGTCTCGCGAGGCTTGGCCCCTCGCGAGGGTCTTGGGTTGTCGATGTCAAAAGTGGGCCGTACCAGGCCGTCGATTGAGCCAAGCCGCGCGCCGCAGGCAGGCAAGTCTGGGTACCCCGTATCCAGAACACCGACACAAATATGAAAAAGGTATTAATTAATGTTGCATCCTAAACCCAATTTTAGATATGATTGACATGCAAGATAATAGCATATTTGAAATCTACACATTTTTCTGAGAACTTTCATATATAACATGCTAGACTTCGAGTTAGAATTCTAATCAGTATTTTGAAAAGTATTTGAATCTGCACGATAAAAGTAAAATTAAACGAAAATGAAGAAAATGAGAATTTTAGAAATGATTAACATGCAAGATAACATATTTGAAATCTACACATATTTGAAATCTACACATCTTTTTTTCACTTACGATCGCCGCTTTATTATTAGGTAAAGATTATTATTAGTTATTATAAAGTGAATTTTTAAAGCATGATTGCATTGAAGCCAAAATGTCACTTTTGAACCCGGGTGTATTGGAGCCCTATTTTTTGAACTGTGCCAAAATGCTTTTTTGAAGTTTCAAAAAATTCTGGAAACAAATCAACATGTTTATATGAATGTATATTACACATGTGTAAACTTTGATGCTGAAATAAGTAACCATGTGAGTTACACAAAAATGACAAAATCATGATTTTAGAAAGATGAACGGCGCATGCATTATTCACTATTTGGAAATCACCATTTTGTCATTTTTATATAGGTCTCATATTTACTTATTCCGTCACCAAACTTTACACATGTGTAATATACATCCATATGATGACGTAGAAATTTTGTCAGAATTTTTTGAAACCTTAAATGTGATTTTCAAAGTATTTAAAAAAAGTCCTCCAATACACCCGGGCTCTAAAAATCCACTCTCGAATTGGAGCACCTTATTTTTAATGGAATAGCTCCACACACAATCTTTTATGCACGGCACGTGGATGATGGTAGAATCTGACGTTGCTTAATTATGATGGGATTTAATCTAACGATTATTAACCAGTGTCATGCATGCATCAGCCGATAAATCATGGGCTACGGAGCATAGCTCTAGTTTTAATAGTTTAAAAATAACATTTAAAGTTTCAAAAGTTCCAAAAGGAATTCTAGATGATCATATGGATGTATATTACTCATGTATAAAGTTTGGTGTTGAAATAAGTAAACATGAGAGTTATACAAAGTGAAAAAATTGGCGATCTCAAAATAGTGAACAATACATGAACAATTCATTAACTACTTCCCGCATACGTAAATTTGCCATGGTATGCGTTATGTCACTAGCTAAATTACTCTCACTATGGTTAACCTAAGAGTAGATGCATTGCAATATATCTCTATCTCTAGTAAATATTACATAAAAATAATGTAAGATTTCATCTTATTTCAATTTTTTCGCCCTTTGTTGCCACCACCTCTTCGTTCGTCCTTTCACCCTTCATTGGTTGTTCCTATTTTTCTATTCGCTTCCGATTTTCAACAAACCAATCTTCAGTGACCCAATAAATCAGAACCATCTATGTTATACCAATAAATTCATAGCTTGTAAATAAATTGTTTCTTAAGGTAATCCAGTACCGATCAGATGTCTTTGGTAAGAGCATCTCTAGCAGACCCCTTAAAACGCGTCGACCCACAAAATAACCACACGTTTATGGTTTTTGACGAAAAAAGTGGCCCGATCAGACACCACATCGGCCCACGACCTGTAAAAAAAATTTGCGGGGCGCGGAAAAACTTCGCCCTCAACCTTTAGATACACGGGGTGCGAGGCTGGCCCCAGCTTATCCCCTATCGGCTGCGAGATTTGGCGGGAGGGACATTTCCACGCGGCAATTTTTGATTCCCCTTCCCTTCGCCGATCACTCCCTCCACCCGCTCCGGAGCACCTTCCTCGGCTTCCCTCTGCCGCGACGAAAGCCTCCCAGCCATCGACCGTCACCATGGATGTCATCCACGCTCCACCCCCTTCGGCAGGTCTCGTCGCCGGCCATGTCGCGCTCGTCGCCGTTCAAGGCTCCACCGTGCCACCCCGCAAGCGGCAGGGCAACATCATCATCTAGACGGTGCTCCTACAGGGAAGACACGCACTCCCACAGCCGCCGCCGTTGCAAATCCGGGGCTGCCGGCGAAGAAGGGGAAGGTTTCGGGTGCGAAATGCAAGAAGTTGGCCGGAAGACCTACCACACCAACACCTCCCTCGATTGCCCCGACAAGAACTACCCCGAGGATGCTCGCTGACGATGCTGCTACCGCCGCCCCCGAGGTGTTTGACGAAATGGGCGCAAGGTATGATGCTTTGATTTCTTGTACTTCTTTCACTTTTGTAGTGCCGGTTTGCATGATGCGGCTGCCGAGCTTGTGCACTTATTGGATGACAACACCGTTGATATTGATCAAGCCCCGATCGGTGATTATGGTTACAATGAGATGGATGGTGGTATGTGCGACCACGACGGAAGAAGATGAGGTTGAGGAGGGGGTGTTTGATGAAGCACAAGCAAAAGTGCACGCAAGATCGAAGAACTACACGCAGTTGGAAGGTACCATCTTGATCAAGGCTTGGGAACCGGTGTCCTTGATGCGTGCACCGGCACTGACCAAACCGCCAAACGGTATTGGCAAAGGATAGATGATCAGTACTTACGCATGATGGCAAAGTATCCCAACAGGACGCCACGCACCTTTCGGCCACTCCAAGGTTGTTGGGACGTGATCAAGCCGATTTGTAGCCATTGGGATGCATGCTTGCAACAAGTACGCCACGCACCTCCAAGTGGTACTGTTGAATCTCATTATGTGAGTTTGTCTTCACATCCCAAGTTGTGCAAACCATTTGTAGCCATCGGAGTGGTTGCATAATTTGATATTGTTTTCATTTTGTAGGACAAAATTGTGAAGGGAAGGTACAAGGACATGGAAGCTTCCGGTAAAAAGGCATTTCAACTAGAGCATTGTTGAAAACTTTTTCAAGAGAGCGAGAAGTGGAAGTTGATTGAGAAAGAATCCCCACTAAAGAGAGGTGCACTCACCAAGATGGGCGATGATGATGGCCCAAGAAACAAGAACAAGCCTGATGGAAATAAGAAGGCCAAGGATAAGTTTAAGAAGGAAGCAGAGGCACAAAGCTTGCGGGATAAGCTAGATCACATGGTCAAGTCCAGTGAGATATTGGTGATCAAGACATTGGAGGCAAAGAAGGAGTTGGCCGAGAAGAAGGCTCAAGATAAGTGGCAACTACTCAAGGAGGACACCATGCGCAAGGACGCCATTGAGGAAATAAGATCCATGGCCGATGAGAACAAAGCCTTGGCCAAGCTCCTTCAAGAGGAGAACAAGATCATGATGATGAATCAAAATGAGATGGATGAGGTCACCAAAGAATGGCATGACATGGAAAGGTTGGACATCTTGGATAGGAGGAGGCTAGCCGCAAGAAGCCATGCGGTGCCAAGGTTCGATGGTTGGGCAAGTGGTGGTGGCAATGGTGGCGGTGAAGATTTTCATCTTGTGATGATGATGATGATGATGATGATGGATGAGTGATCATGAATGCGATCTCTTTTGGGTTGTGGCGCGAAAACTATGTTGAAATGTCGCCAAACCTGTGTTTGAATTCTCGGAATTTGTGTTTTATTTTTCAAAATTGCGATCAATTGCATTGTGTGTTCTATGGTTTGAGGGCCGAAATTGGTCGCACGCGGAACAGAGCCCTCAAACCCGAGTGGTAAAAGATAACATCGGGGAATAGTCTCTTTTACCGCTTGGGTTTGCGGGCTATCTTTTGCCGTAGCCGATTTTGGCCTTTAAATCGTGTTTTTCTCAGCTCTTATCTGTGCTTTATGGGTCATGGCTTTAAGGGGTCTGCTAGAGATGCTCTAACCAAGTAAATAGCAACAAATTCACAGCCCGTAAAGAAATAAGTAGGAATTAATCTCTTATCTTTTGTGCCCCAATAAAGTAGATCAATCACATGCACATGTCTATTTTGTCAGCTTAAACAATGGCAAAAAATCTATGCTTTATAACCAAAATAGAATCTTATTTTTCCTATTTTTTTCATCAATATTTCTTCTGTGTGATGCCCTTATTGCGTTAAAAATATTTCCCCTTATGGCAACACATGGACGTATATACATGTACTCCCTTCTTTTCATAATAGGCATGTCTTAATTTTTTTAAAGTATTTCACACTATTTCACGTATTAGGAAATCGAGGTCTGGTGAGCCATGGTTCCTAAATACTTACGACCTACGATTCCATGAGCTAACGGAGGAAGACCAAATAACTTGCTTACTATAAGGATGGTCACAATGGGAGGTATCATATACTAGTATCATGCATATGATACTAGTGTATGATACTATCTCCATAATACATAATATCATATGTTACTTCCTTCATACCGGTGCATTGGACACATTATGAAAACTAAGTAATTTCAAAACTGCTCAGACGCAGTGCATTAACTCCCACATCGTTCTTTATTTATTGGTACGAACAGAGGAATCAAACAATAAGAGATGTGGGCATGTGTGCTTTCAATGACTTGAGACTATCTAGCATGGCATGCAGTGTTCTGTTCATTGAATGCAATGGTATTAGTTAGCAAATAAAGATTAAGTTCTCTTGTTTTCCCTCCACCTTGGTCACTGTGCACAACCTAAGATGCCTAAGGCTGGTCGTAATGGAGAGTATCATATACTAGTATCATATGCAACTATCATGCATATGATACTAGTGTATGATAGTACTTCTTTAATGCATAGTATCATAGGATGGTATCTTAGGTTACCTTATTAATTGTCATGCATGCACAAAGTAATACAACATTTAATATGATACAATATCATGATATGATACCACATCCTATCTTTCCTCATTTAATTATGTGCCACATCATCCAAAAAGTCTAGTTGACATGCTTGATACCGCTTATGATACTCCCTCCTTCCATGTATATAGGGCCTAATGCGTTTTTCGAGGCTAACTTTGACCAAATATTAGAGCAATAATATATGACATGCAACTTACACAAAGCACACCGTTAAATTCGTGTGTGAAAGGAGATTTCAATGATATAACTTTCACATTGGGCATGTCATGTATTATTAATCTTGTCAATAGTCAAAGGCGATCTTAAAAAATGCATTAGGCCCTATATAGACGGAAGGAGGGAGTACTCCTATTAGAATTGATTAATTATGTTTAATTAATAGGGAATATATCCTTGTTGAACCGCCATGTTGTTTCTTTGTAGTCATGTACACACCGACGCATTCCTTTGTTCCTCAATCGTTGCCTCGGTTCAAATCATCATGACCTGTGCGAGGCGTCTCTTCAAACCATATATAACTGTAATCTTTGCCTATCAATACACTGATTGATTCCTTCAAAACACGTTATCAGCAAATAGTTTCCACCGAGATCAGAAGAGACTGGGAGAATTTCATTCGTCGACGGTAAACGATGACCATAAAATAATTTGAGGAGCTTTCCCTCAATGGCCACAACTACCCTACATGGGAAATGGACACCAAGATCGGTCTTGCTTCCCATGGGATAGCGCATGCAATCCAGGATCCGGAGACTCCCCTACCGGTCAGAGCCACGCCACTGACAGACCAACAAAACTATGCTACTTTATATATATCATAAGGCACCATATTCACCCAGATCTCAAGTTTGAGTACTCAGAGGAGGAATCTCTGAGTACCCTATTTCTAGCCCTCAAAACGAGATATGAACAGCAGAAGACGGTCGACGTGCCAGAAGCACTTCACGATTGGACTCAGCTTCGTCTTCAGGATTTCATGTGTAACATCCCAAATTTGAAATTTGGAATGCTTTACAAAAATAGCTAAGCATCTATGCATTTTGATTGATTTGACTGTGGCATTTGAATTTTCAAGTTGCTTTGACTTCATTTTAAAATGGATTTGAATTATATTCAAAAATCTATGACAAAATACTTTGATCAAAAGTATGAGAGGAGGTAACATGACCCTAAAAAAGGTCACAAGAAAACAATGCCAAAAGATTTGAAAATCAATTTTTATTTAATTGGAATTTTCAAAAAAAATACTGTAAAGTTTATATTTTGCCTCTGAAAAATAGTGTAAGATTTAGGATATTTCTCCTGATCATTTTGATATATAATATGTATGAAGTATCTTTTTATTTTCTATTCCTTTTATTCTTTTAACTATATGTTTAATTAAAATAGGGAAAAGATATTTAAAATAGGAAACCTAGCACGCACGGCCCATCTAGCCGATCTGGCTCAGATCCACCCCGCGACCGAATCCTGCAGGATCCGGCCTGCCGATCCGATCTCCTCTTCCCCCCTCTCTCTCCCCCTCTCTACCA
>NC_057810.1:421777536-421780673 GCF_018294505.1 Triticum aestivum
TATATCCTCTCCTCACCAATCCTGCTGCGGATCCCTTGCTGTTCGAGCTCGTCCGAGGGCTCCCCTATAAAGCCCCTGCACCTCGCGTTCATTCCCCCCTAAAACCCCTCCTAATACGCACCACCACCACCACTATTTCTCGCCAGATTTGTTCTCTGCCACCACTAGCCGTCACAAGCTCCGCCGCATACAACCCTCCCCGACCCATGCCACCACCACCAACCTCACCGCCGCCCTTGTCCGCTTCGTCTTGAGCCTCTCGCCGTCATCGGAAACCCCTGGAACATTGATGACCCACAAGTATAGGGGACCTATCATGGTCCTTTTGATAAGTAAGATTGTAGAACCCAACGAGGAGTAGAAGGAAATGAAAAACGATTTTGAGCAAGGTATTGTCTGCAAGTACTGAAATTATTTGTAACAGATAGTTTGACAGCAAGGTAATTTGTAACGAGCAAATAATAATAATGGTAACAAAGGTGCAGAAAGGTAGTCCAACCCCTTTTGTAGCAAAGGATAGGCTTGAACAGTGTCTTATAATAAGCTAAGCATTCTTGAGGACACGCGGGAATTTCATCTAGTCACTTTCATCATGTTTGTTTGATTCGGGTTCGCTACTTCGATAATTTGATATGTGGGTGGACCGGTGCTTGGGTGATGTTCTTACTTGAACAAGCCTCCCACTTATGATTAACCCCTCTCGCAAGCATCCACAACTACGAAAGAAGAATTAAGATAAATCTAACCATAGCATTGGACATATGGATCCAAATCAGCCCCTTACGGAATAGCTCATAAACTAGGGTTTAAGCTTCTATCACTCTAGCAACCCAGCATCTAATTACTACTCTAAAATGCATTCCATTAGGCCCAAAGATGGTGAAGTGTCATGTAGTCGACGTTCACATAACACCATTAAGGGAATCAACAACATACATATCATCGAAATATCGAACTAACACCAAGTTCACATGATTACTTATGACAAGACTTCTCCCATGTGCTCAGGAACAAACGTAACTACTCATAAAACATATTCATGCTCAAGATCAGAGGGGTATTGAATAGCATAATAGATCTGAACATATGATCTTCCACCAAATAAACCAACTAGCATCAACTACAAGATGTAATCAACACTACTAGCAAGCCACGTGTACCATATGAGGTTTCGATACAAAGATTGAGTACAAGAGATGAACTAGGGTTTGAGATGAGATGGTGCTATTGAAAATGTTGATGAATATTGGTCCTCCCACGATGAGAGGGTTGTTGGTGATGATGATGGCTTCAATTTCCCCCTCCCGGAGGGAAGTGTCCCCGGCGGAATCGCTCCACCGGAGAGTGATACGTCTCCAATGTATCTATAATTTATAAGGCATTCATGCTATTTTATTATCTGTTTTGAATGATTACAGGCTTTATACACTTTTATATTACTTTTGGGACTAACCTATTAACCGCAGGCCCAGCCCATATTGCTATTTTATTGCCTGTTTCAGTATTTCGAAGAAAAGGAATATCAAATGGAGTCCAAACGGAATGAAACCTTCGGGAGCGTGATTTTTGGAAAGGATATGATCCGGGAGACTTGGAGTTCAAGCCAGGGAAGGTTTGAGGAAGCCAGGAGATAGGAGGGCGCGCCCACCCCCCCTGGGCGTGCCCCTGTCTCTTGGGCCACTCGAGGCTCCCCCGACCGACTTCTTTCGTCTATATAAGTCCACGTACCCTAAAAACATCAAAGACGAAGATAGATCGGGAGTTCCACAGCCGCAAGCCTCTGTAGCCACCAAAAACCTCTCGGGAGCCCGTTCCGGCACCCTGCCGGAGGGGGGAACCCATCACCGGTGGCCATCTTCATCCCGGCGCTCTCCATGACGAGGAGGGAGTAGTTCACCCTCGGGGCTGAGGGTATGTACCAGTAGCTATGTGTTTGATCTCTCTCTCTCTCGTGTTCTCTCTATGGCACGATCTTGATGTATCGTGAGCTTTGCCATTATAGTTGGATTTTATGATGTTTCTCCCCCTCTACTCTCTTGTGATGAATTGAGTTTTCCCTTCGAAGTTATCTTATCGAATTGAGTCTTTAAGGATTTGAGAACACTTGATGTATGTCTTGTCATGCTTATCTGTGGTGACACTGGGATATTCACGTGATCCACTTGATGTATGTTTTGGTGATCAACTTGCGGGTTCCGCCCATGAACCTATGCATAGGGGTTGGCACACGTTTTCATCTTGACTCTCCGGTAGAAACTTTGGGGCACTCTTTGAAGTACTTTGTGTTGGTTGAATAGATGAATCTGAGATTGTGTGATGCATATCGTATAATCATGCCCACAGATACTTGAGGTGACAATGGAGTATCTAGGTGACATTAGGGTTTTCGTTGATTTGTGTCTTAAGGTGTTATTCTAGTACGAGCTCTTGAACAGATTGATCCGAAAGAATAACTTTGAGGTGGTTTCGTACCCTACCATAATCTCTTCGTTTGTTCTCCGCTATTAGTTGCTTTGGAGTGACTCTTTGTTGCATGTTGATGGATTGTTATATGATCTATCTATGTTATAATTGTTGAGAGAACTTGCACTAGTGAAAGTATGAATCCTATGCCTTGTTTCCTACCATTGCAATACCGTTTACGCTCACTTTTATCATTAGTTACCTTGCTGTTTTTATATTTTCAGATTACAAAAACCTATATCTACCATCCATATTGCACTTGTATCACCATCTCTTCGCCGAACTAGTGCACCTATACAATTTGCCATTGTATTGGGTGTGTTGGGGACACAAGAGACTCTTTGTTATTTGGTTGCAGGGTTGTTTGAGAGAGACAATCTTCATCCTACGCCTCCCATGGATTGATAAACCTTAGGTCATCCACTTGAGGGAAATTTGCTACTGTCCTACAAACCTGTGCACTTGGAGGCCCAACAACGTCTACAAGAAGAAGGTTGTGTAGTAGACATCAGAGAGCAAAAGTGCTCCTGCCCAAGTTCCGCCCCAAGACGGTGGTGCTCCATCGCGAAAGTCATCTCTGTATTATTTTTTATAGGGCAAATGGACTTATATACCAGAAGATGGGCACCGGAGGCTTGCCAGGGGCCCCACCACCCACCATGGCGCGCGTGGGC
>NC_057810.1:421781035-421789415 GCF_018294505.1 Triticum aestivum
GTGGGCACCTGGGTGGCCCCTTCTAGTACTTGTTTGCTCCAGTATTTTTTATTTATTTCAAAATAAATATCTATAAAAGTTCAACTTATTTGGAGATGTGCAGAATAGGTATCTCTGACATAGCTTTTTCAGGTCCAGAATTCCAGCTGCCGGCAATCTCCCTCTTCATGTAAACCTTCCATATTATGAGAGAAAAGGCATTAGAATTACTCCACAAAGTGTTATATTGATTAAAAACACTATTAATAACAGTAGGAAAACATGGTGCAAAATGCACGTATCAAACATCGTCCCGTCAACCACCGCCGCCCTGCCTCGCCGCCACCGCGATGAGCACCGGAAGCCCTCCCCACCGTAGGATCTCGATCTAGCGGCTAGATTAGAACGTAGTTATTTTTTAGGCGCGAATCGTTTTCTTCTACGGCTCGGTTGACCGCTCGCTAGCTTGCTCGTGCACACCCCCTCAACCACTCAGGATCTGCCACGTAGCCCACTAGTTGTTCTGTAATCTTTTTCTTTTTCTATTTTTCTTTTGTTGTTCTGTTTTTTAGAAATTCAATATCTCCTAGAATATTTAATATTTTTGAGTGATTGTTTTTGCATTACATTAAGAATTTTATGAAGTTTCTGCAGATGCAAAGTTTGGCCATGTTTGAATTATTTTAATTTGAATTTTCTTAAAAAAATTGAAATCACTATTTTGGCTATAACTTGAGTTTAAAAATAGCTCTTTAGTTAATTCTTTTTGCTAGTGATCACTTGATCTTTTTTCTAACCAATAATCTTTTGCAAATTATTTTTTGTTTAATTAAATTTGGTTTGAATAAAAAACAGTACTGTTTTCACTTTGTTTTGTTTTATCCTTAATATTTTGTTTTAATTTTTCTTTTCTTTTTGACACTTTTGGCAAATTTTATTTGTTCCTGTTAGACAATAGTAGACATTTTTTGAGGATTTTAAAATTATTTTTCTACAGTTTTGTGTTTAAACTTGATTAGGTTATATCTACAGTTTTATATTGGTTTTTTAGTTGTTTATTTTTGCTAATAAAATTTTATGAAAAATGCATTCTGTTAAAATAGTGTTTTAGTTTTTATTTGTTGTTGAAGTCTTAAATTAGGACATAAAGTATTTTTGTTCTGTTGTAATTTAGCAACTATGGTTTTTCTTTTGTGTGATTTGGTGTTTTCTTTGGTTTTTGCTTTTGTTTTTCTTTGATTTTTCTATTACTAGTTTTACTTGTTGTTATATTATTATTAGGATGAATGGCTTATGGTGTGTTAATGTTTGTTGTCATTATACTATCCGGAGTGTGAAGCTTGCTCTTACGAGTCATTAGTGTTTCAAGATCATCCGCAAGGCAAGTCATTTGATCATGTATTTTATTTATCTATGTGTTTGTTGCATTAGTAAACCTTTCCACCATGAACAGTAGTATATTGAGCTTGAACTTGAGGTAGTCTCATGAGGTAGGAGAAACCCACTACCCCATTACCATTGCCCGGGAAGAGGTTTGTAGGACATTAGCAATTTTCCCTCAAGTGGATGACCTAAGGTTTATCAATCCGTGGGAGGCGTAGGATCAAGATAGTCTCTCTCAAATGACCCTGCAACCAAATACAAGAAATCTCTTGTGTCCCCAATACACCCAATACAATGGCAAATTGTATAGGTGCACTAGTTCAGTGAAGAGATGGTGATAAAAGTGTGATATGGATGGTAGAAATATATTTTTATAATCTGAATAAATAAAAACATCAAGGTAGCAAATAGTAAATGGTATTGCAATGCTTGAAAATGAGGCCTAGGGTCCGTACTGTCGCGAGTGCAATCTCTCAACAATGCTAATATAATTGGATCATATAACCATCCCTCAACGTGCGATGAAGAATCACCCCAAAGTTCCTATCTAGCGGAGAACATAAGAATAAATTGTTTGTAGGGTACGAAACCACCTCAAAGCTATTCTTTCCGTTCGATCTATTCAAGAGTTCGTACTAAAATAACACAAAGCTAATCTTTCCATTCGATCTATCCTAGAGTTCGTACTAAAATAACACCAAAGCAAACTCATATTCATAATACTCAATCCAACACAAAGAACATCAAAGAGTGCCCCAAGATTTCTACTGAAGAAACAAAAGACGAGAACGTGCATCAACCCCTATGCATAGATTACCCCAATGTCACCGCGGGAATCCACGAGTTGAATGCCAAAACACATATCAAGTGAATAAATATGATACCCCATTGTCACCACGAGTATTCATATGCAAGACATATATCAAGTGCTCTCAAATCCATAAAATTATTCAATCCGATAACAACCAAATCTCAAAGGGAAAACTCAATTCATCACAAGATAGAGAAGGGAAAACACCATATGATCCGACTATATTAACAAAGCCCGCGATACATCAAGATCGTGACATCTCAAGAACACAAGAGAGAGAGAGAGAGAGATTAAACACATAGCTACTGGTACAAACCCTCAGCCCCGAGAGTGGACTACTCCCTCCTCATCGTGGTGGCAACCAGTGATGATTCCCCCCTCCGGCAGGGAGCCGGAATGGGGTCTAGATTGGTTTTTGGTGGCTACAAAGCCTTGCGGCAGCAGAACTTCTGATCTAGGTCTACCGCGAAGGGTTTTGGAATATTTGGGAATTTATAGGGCGAAGAGGGGTGTGGTAGGCCACCGAGGTGGGAAAAACCCACCGGGGCATGGGTTGTGCCCCCTCGGGGCACCCCCCAGGTGCTGCTCTAGCCCATTGGTGGTCTTCTAGTTCATAAAAAATCCACAAAAAGTTTCAAGGTGTTTGGACTCTGTTTGATATTGATTTCCTGCAATGTAAAAAACAAGCAAAAAACAGCAACTGGCACTGGGCACTGGGTCAATAGGTTAGTCCGAAAAAATGATATAAAGTTGCTATAAAATGATTGTAAAACATCCAAGAATGATAATAACAACATGAATACTTCATAAATTATAGATACGTTGGAGACGTATCATGGCCTCAGGCCATTTATCGGAATCCGGGCTCATCATCACTTCCTCATAGTTCGTAGGTTCGTCATGGTCTAGTAACATGACTACCAGAAAAGGATTACCGTACCACTCTGGTGCGGAACATGCTCTGGTTGACCTACAAGGTTTGGTAGTAACTTGATCCAAAGTTTCATGATCATTATCATTAGCTTCCTCACTAGTGAGAGAATGATTTTCTGTGATGAGCTCACTTCTTTTGAGAGAAACTCCTTCTCTAGAAAGGATCCATTCTTAGCAACAAAGATCTTGCCTTCGGATCTGTGATAGAAGGTGTACCCAACCGTCTCTTTTGGGTATCCTATGAAGACACACTTCTCCGATTTGGGTTTGAGCTTATCAGGCTCAAGCTTTTACACATAAGCATCGCAACCCCAAACTTTAAGAAACGACAGCTTAGGTTTCTTGCCAAACCACAATTCATAGGGTGTCATCTCAACGGATTTAGACGGTGCCCAATTTAAAGTGAATGCAGTTGTCTCTAATGCATAACCCCAGAACGATAGTGGTAAATCGGTAAGAGACATCATAGATTGCACCATATCTAATAAAGTATGATTACAACATTCGGACACACCATTACGCTATGGTGTTCCAGGTGGCGTGACTTGTGACACTATTCCACATTGTTTTAAATGAAGGTCAAACTCGTAACTCAAATATTCGCCTCCGCGATCAGATCATAGAAACTTTATTTTCTTGTTATGATGATTCTCCACTTCACTCTGAAAGTCTTTGAACTTTTCAAATGTTCAGACTTGTGTTTCATTAAGTAGATATACCCATATCTGCTCAAATCATCTATGAAGGTTAGAAAATAACGATACCCACCGCGAGCCTCAACAGTCATTGGGCCACATACATCGGTATGTATTATTTCCAATAAGTTCGTGGCTCACTCCATTGTTCTGGAGAACGGAGTTTTAGTCATCTTGCCCATGAGGCATGGTTTGCAAGTATCAAATTATTCATAATCAAGTGATTCCGAAAATCCATTCCTATGGAGTTTCTTCATGCGCTTTACACATATATGACCTAAACGACAGTGCCACAAATATGTTGCACTATCATTATCAACTTTGTATCTTTTGGCATCAATATTATGAATATGTGTATCACTATGATCGAGATTAAGTAAACCATTTACATTGGGTGTATGACCATAGAAGGTTTTATTCATGTAAAGAGAACAACAATTATTCTCTGACTTAAATGAATAACCGTATCGCAATAAACATGATCCAATCATATTCATGCTCAACGCAAACACCAAATAACATTTCTTTTGGTCCAACACTAATCTCTAAGGTAGAGGGAGTGTGCGATGGTGATCTTATCAACCTTGGAATCACTTCCAACACACATCGTCACCTCGCCCTTAACTAGTTTCTGTTCATTTTGCAATTCCTGTTTCGAGTTACTAATCTTAGCAACTAAACCGGTATCAAATACCCTGGGGTTACTACGAACACTAGTAAAGTAACATGTATATCAAATATACCTTTGTTCACTTTGCCATCCTTCTTATCCACCAACTATTTTGGGTAGTTCCGCTTCCAGTGACCATTCCCTTTACAGTAGAAGAACTCAGTTTCAGGCTTAGGTCAATCTTTGGGTTTCTTCACGGGAGTGGCAGCTTGCTTGCCATTCTTTCTTGAAGTTCCCATTCTTTTCCTTTGCCCCTTTTCTTGAAACTAGTGGTATTGTTAACCATCAACACTTGATGCTCTTTCTTAATTTCTACCTTCACCGATTTTAGCATCGCGAAGTGCTCGGGAATTGTTTTCGTCATCCCTTGCATATTATAGTTCATCACGAAGTTCCAGTAACTTGGTGATAGTGACGAGAGAACTCTATCAATCACTATCTTATCTGCAAAATTAACTCCCACTTGATTCAAGTGATTGTAGTACTCAGACATTCTGTGACGCCCCCGATTCAATCGTACACTAATCATGCACGCAAACGTGTACGATCAAGATCAGGGACTCACGGGAAGATATCACAACACAACTCTAAAACATAAATAAGTCATACAAGCATCATAATACAAGCCAGGGGCCTCGAGGGCTCGAATACAAGTGCTCGATCATAGACGAGTCAGCGGAAGCAACAATATCTGAGTACAGACATAAGTTAAACAAGTTGCCATAAGATGGCTAGCACAAACTGGGATACAGATTGAAAGAGGCGCAGGCCTCCTGCCTGGGATCCTCCTAACTACTCCTGGTCGTCGTCAGCGGGCTGCACGTAGTAGTAGGCACCTCCGGTGTAGTAGGAGTCGTCATCAACGGTGGCGTCTGGCTCCTGGACTCCAGCATCTGGCTGCGACAACCAGAAAGAAAGGAAAAGGGGAAAGGGGGGGAGAAAGCAACCGTGAGTACTCATCCAAAGTACTCGCAAGCAAGGAACTACACTACATATGCATGGGTATATGTGTAAAGGGCCATATCAGTGGACTGAACTGCAGAATGCCAGAATAAGAGGGGGATAACTAATCCTGTCGAAGACTACGCTTCTGGCAGCCTCCGTCTTGCAGCATGAAGAAGAGAGTAGACTGAAGTCCTCCAAGTAGCATCACATAGCATAATCCTACCCGGCGATCCTCTCCTCGTCGCCCTGTTAGAGAGCGATCACCAGGTTGTATCTGGCACTTGGAAGGGTGTGTTTTCTTTAGTATCCGGTTCTAGTTGTCATTAGGTCAAGGTACAACTCCAAGTCGTCCTGTTACCGAAGATCATGGCTATTCGAATAGATTAGCTTCCCTGCAGGGGTGCACCACATAACTCAACACGCTCGATCCCATTTGGCCGGACACACTTTCCTGTGTCATGCCTGGCCTCGGAAGATCAACACATCGCAGCCCCACCTAGGCACAACAGAGAGGTCAGCACGCCGGTCTAAATCCTATGCGCGCAGGGGTCTGGGCCCATCGCCCATTGCACACCCGCACGTTGCGTACGCGGCCGGTGAGCAGACCTAGCAACCTCCATTACAAAGGAAGTTGCATTAACGTAGTCCAACCCGGCGCGCGCCGCTCAGTCACTAACGTCACGAAGGCTTCGGCTGATACCACGACGTCGAGTGCCCATATCTTTCCCGCATAGTTGGTTAGTGCGTATAGGCCAGTAGCCCGACTCAGATCAAATACCAAGATCTCGTTAAGCATGTTAAGTATCCGCGAACGCCGAACAGGGCCAGGCCCACCTGTCTCTTAGATGGTCTCAACCTGCCCTGTCGCTCCGCCACAAAGTAACAGTCGGGGGCCGTCAGGAACCCAGGCCCACCTCTACCGAGATGGAGCCACCTGTCCTCTCAGCCCCCTCATCAGAATCACTTGCGGGTACTCAACGAGCTGACCCAACTTTAGTCACCATCTGTATAATATGTATGTATGTATAGTATATACCCGTGATCACCTCCCGAGTGATCACGGCCCAATAGTATAGCAAGGCAGACTGACAAGAATGTAGGGCCAATGATGATAAACTAGCATCCTATACTAAGTATTTAGGATTGCAGGTAAGGTATCAACAGATGTAGCAACAATGTCAGGCTATGCATCAGAATAGGATTAACGGAAAGCAGTAACATGCTACACTACTCTAATGCAAGCAGTATAGAGGAGAATAGGCGATATCTGGTGATCAAGGGGGGGGGGCTTGCCTGGTTGCTCTGGCAAGAAGGACGAGTCACCAACACCGTAGTCGAACTGGGGGTCGCCGGCAGTCTCGGGGTCTACCGGAAGGAAGTAACGGAGAGGGAACACAATAAATAACAGAGCAATCAAAGCATCACAAAGCGTAACAAGGCAATACGCGGTGTTCGGTGTGCCCTAACGCGGTAGTAGGTGATACCAGCGAAAGGGGGAAACATCCGGGAAAGTATCGCCGGTGTTTCGCATTTTCGGACAGATGAACCGGAGGGGGAAAGTTGCGAGTTTGATAGGTTAGGGGTGTGTGGCGGACGAACGGGCTGCGTATCCAGATTCGTCTCGTCGTTCTGAGCAACTTTCATGTAGAAAGTATTTTCATCCGAGTTAGGATTAAAAGATATGATTTTCCAAAGTTTTAAATCATTTTCTGATTTTAATTATTTATTTAATCCTAACATTATCCAAAACACTGAGCGATGATGTAGGCATGACATCAGAGTGATGTCAGCAGGTCAACTGGTCGGTTGACCAGTCAAACCAGACAGGTGGGTCCAGTGGGACCCACATGTCATGAACAGGGGCATTAACAGAGTTTTAAAACTAACTAAATAGGCTAATTAGGGGGTGGGGCCCGGTAGTCAGTGTCTAATTAGGTTTTAATTAACTAATTTAATTAATTAGCAAATTATCTATTTACTTTATTCGTTTATGGCATGGGCCCCGCATGTTAGTGCCACTGGGCTGCCCAGTCAGCATGTTGACTGGGTCAATCCAGTCAACGGGGCCCCCATGGCCCCCTGGCAGTGACCCAGGGGTGGGGCCCGGCGCATGCCACGTCAGCTGGGCAGGCTCTCGCCGCCGGTGACCAAAAGCACGACGCCGACCCGCCGGAGTTCGCCGAAATCTGTGCACAGGGCACGGATCCGCGCGTGCCTGGGCCTGTTCGAACAAGCGCGAAGAGGCGCATCTAGTGGTGGTGGTGGTTCGTCCCGAGGTCGCCGGAGCTGTCGCCGACGAACAGAGAGGCGGACGTCGAGGCTCGGGCGAGTGGCGGGTTTCGTCTGTAGGCCACCAAAACGGGCGGGACCGGTCGCATGAGAACGGCAAGACGATGGCGGAGCGAATGGTGGTGGTTGTGGAGGCTGTGGTGGCCAGAGTCGAGCGCCACGGGCTCGACGGCGGCGAGGTGGTTCGGACGTGAGATGAAGAAGGCGACGCAGCGCGCTTCGGGGCTAACGGAAAGGCTAGGGGGAAGCTGCGCGACGTGCTGAGCACAAAGGGCTCGGCCCCGTGACCATTTGGTCACCGGAAGGGTGCCGGCGATGAGATCCGCGGCGGGGCGCTCGGCTGATTCGGCGGCAGCTAGCTAGGGCGCAGGAGAGAAAGAGAGAAGGGAGCAGGGGCTCACCGAGCAGCGCACACGGTGGCCCTTGGGGGTTTAGTAGCTGCAGGGGCGCGGCCGGAGTCGGTGAAGAACGGCGGCGGGGCTTGTCGGAGCAAAGGAGGAAGATGGCGGCATTGGGGTGTTGCGGTGGCTCCGGTATCCAACAGGATGCACCAGTCGAAGCAGCGGACGACGGCGTCCCTTGGAGTCACCGTGGGGCGGCGAGGTGGGCACGGTGGCCGTGACTAGGCCGGAGCCATGGCGGCGGTGGCGCTCGGTTACGGAGGGGAATGAGGGG
>NC_057810.1:421789725-421797807 GCF_018294505.1 Triticum aestivum
TTATCCACCTCGACACCGGCGAGCGGGTCCGGTGGCGACCGCGCCCTGTAGCGGCACGCGACCGAGGAACAGGGAGGAGGTGCGGTGCGAGGGGGCTGGGCCGGCAGGGCCGACCAGGCTGGTTGCGGGCCAGGGAGGCAGGGTTGTGACCGTGCGGGTGGTTTAGCTGGGCCAGTTGGCCCAGGGGGGGTTGGGGGGGTTTTCCTTCCTCTTTCTTTCTTTTCCTTATTTTCTTTTCTGTTTTATTTCATTTTAAAGTATTTAGTCATTTTCTAAAAATGTGTTTACTTCACCATAAATACCTATGCAATATTTGGCACCCACCAAACATTTTGGTTTTTTTTAACATTTGAAAATTTTGTTGTTTGCCTTTTATTTTAAATTTCGAATCGAATCAATTTCAAACTAGCTCGAGATTAGCAATTGTAATTGTGGTGACGTGGCATCATTAGCGTGGGAATTGCTGTAGCTAATTATCCGGGCGTCACAATTCTCCTCCACTACAAGAAATCTCGTCCCGAGATTTAAGCGGTGGAGTAAGGGGGGAAGGTGCTGGTAGCGAAAAACCTAACGAGTCCTCTCGGTCTTGGTTGCCCTTTCGAAGAGGTTGATCCCTTTTGTTGATGTCTACATTTCTCTGCCTCAAATCACCATGATCAAGTCGTCATCCTTTCTTCGGTATCTCCATCGTCCTATGAACGCGATCCAGGGGAAAAACTGCGGAAGAACGCATCTCCACAAAGTTGGGCATCTGACGGTGACTCAATGGAAAATACACAAGGCACCCCACGAGTTGTATTTCTGTGAATTCGTTGTGTGCAATATACGATGGTACCAAAGTTTCAAACGGGTAGGCAATCATTCGATGACTAGACAGAAGCTAGAATGGGGGTTTGAACAACGAGAATAACATGGTGTTTGATTCCAGGATGAATAATGGTATAGCATTTAGCTCGTGAATCACATACGAAGCCAGGTGCACATGATACATTAGAATCCGGGTTGTAAAGAAGAGTCAGGTTTTGATCCAGTGGACCTATGGGTTATTGGGCCCACCATGTGGGTTGAAAGTAGGAAGGGTGGGGACATCTTGCACAACTGCGACAGGGAGGCATGTCAATGAATAGCTTGTTAACTATGCTGGGAACAATGTCGGTACCAAGGACGGGGAACGAAGAGAGCAATTTTCCTGCTTGTTGAACGAGGCGAACCAATTGGCAAAGGTATCACCCATCGGTGGTTACCAAAATGTCTTCAACAACAGTAATAGGGTCTTACAGACAGAGTGGTACAACAAGGTGCCTACCTAAGCAGGGAATTATGTCTGCTCAGTTAAGTCAGATTTAGGAAGGGTTAAACAAAAGAATGGAAAGGAAAACGCGATTATCAGATTAAACAGAACAACGGAAAGGAAAATTGCGTTTACACACAATTATTAGGAGTATATCCTTCCCATGTACAAGCAGAACATGGCATCAGGGTAGGAGAGCAAGTAACCAACCATTCAGATAAGAGGCAAGTATTAATCAAGATGTTACCCATACAACGGTGTTTGGATAACTGACCAAGAAACATTTAGCAACGCGCCTCCAATGTTCTTGTTGATGAATGGGGTATCATAGTCATGCTTCGAGGTAGCGATGACATGGTGTTTCAATCAAGGGCCGGACTTTGGATACACAAATGATCCATCAGGAACAACTTATAAAATAAGTCTATTTTCCTCCAGGAAGAATGGTTATCCTTGCAAAAGAAATTATAATGATAGGTCCTCCAGCCAGGGCTGGTAGGCAAGACATCATATTACCGGGTCATCAAAGGACCAACATCATAACTCCTGGAAAGTTGTCCCCAGCATCATATCTGACCGAGATTCAGATCCGATTGGTGTCATGATACCTCAGACTCAGGATGTCCGAGAAGAAAAGGTGCAACACGAATCGACGAAATGGCATTGCAAGATTTTCGGAAATGAACTATGGGAGCGGGTTCCTGAAATAATAGTTCATCATTAAACCAATGAGGGGATGAGGAGGTGGATGATGGGCTCAGCGATAATTCATCGAAGATCCAAACAGGTGGATTTCCACAATAATGTGAACAAGTAGATGACACTTGTCAATTGAAGGGATATAATGTTGTATGCTCGAGGGAAACATACACCATCAATCATTAGTTGAAAGTGTGCCCGAAATATGACCTTAGGCGGCAAGATCAATGTTAGAGTGACGATTGAATAATCAACAGTCTAAGAACGAATCATTGATCGTTAACTTCAAAGCAATAGGGTTGCTAGAACTACAGAACTCAAACAAAATCGTTAACATATTGGTATCCTGGTTAAAAACAACACGGGGACCAAGGAAGAATGGTGATGGTGAGAAGTATCATCATACCAAGAATTTCTAAGAGGTGGAGCAATCCCCACAACATTCTCGACAGAAAAGACAGTGATACTTCAAGGCAGAACACAACACTAGTCGGAGAGCAAGTTGTATTCATAATGTGGACAAGTTCGTGATGAAAGGAAGTCAAGGGTGTTGTCGATGATAATAAAAATCATCGAGGGCAAGGATGGTATTTCTCTTCATGAATTCAATTGATATCCTGGAAGGTGTTGAGGATGATCACGACACAATAGTCGAGAGATTTCATGGAGGTGTAATCGATCAGCGATGACATCAAGTCAAAGGACTGATGCAGCGAAAGGTTATTGGAACCACGAGTACGACACAAACTCAAAATCAAGCTTGTTGTTCAAGGCGAAATGATATGACGAGGAAAATCGACGTAAGCTTAGCTCATCGTCGAAAGTGGAGCTCCGTGAATAAGGACCAGGTAGCATAGTTAAAAAGTTGCATGATAAGGATATAGCCGATCAGGCTAGGAATGACTTGAAGGATTATTAAACTCATAAGCAACGGAAATTACTTAGAGTATTGAATTGGAGTGCAGAATCGATTCACTTATCGGTGTTCTCGAGTGACTAATAACTCAAAACCCGGGGGAAAAATTGGAATCAACGAGAATAATAGTTGACGAAGAACTCATAAGAAGTTATGTAGTTCCGTGATATTCTCGAGATACAAGAGGGTATACTCAAAGGTAGAGCAGAATAGAGGTTGGATAGGTGTAATGATCTGTAGAAGACAAGTACTTCAACTTGTCCGGGAAAAGGAATCAAAGAATATAAATATGGCCGGAACCAAGATTGCAAAAGACTAGATCACAGATATAAGATGAACTTATACCAAGGGAATAATTAATTTAAGAGTAGCTTCCATGATAGGATCTACATCATGTCCATGGGAATGAACACAAAGGTTCAAGGTCGACTCCCACTTCTTCAATGCATAACCTTTCATTCACTGCTCTTAGATAAAAATGATTTCAGTGTCAAAACCTACCTGGTGAATTACCAGAGGAGTATGACCCGTGAAACTTTTGAGTTCACACAGATTAAGGAAGGCATAGGTTCAACCCATCAGGGCTTCTTAGAACATATACCATGAACTTCAGGAGTAAATAACACAAGCTCAATAGTAGAGCATGGGTGACAAAAGGAGAAGATACAATTTACCGAAGGCATTATGTATTGGGGAAAGAACTTCTCTGGGTTTTTTTTGTATACGAAGGACACTGTCGGATGATATTTCAAAAAGGATCCGACGGTTCCATAGCGGAGCTGATGTGAGTATCGGCACACAACCAGAGGAAGAAACAATGCAGAGGCATTGGATTATAGAAGCAACTGACTAATTCAAAGCTCACATGTAAAGGAGATATGATTTCCCAATCAAAGGATCAGAAGCAAACGCTCTGTTTAGGGATGGATAAGTTGAGTAAGCTTAGGGGTAAAATCGACAACAATTTGATTGGTCGAGATCCAGCTCATGCTTAATATGACGTCTGAGCCGAAAGGATGAATTCTAGGATCTGATTGAGGATTGCGAGCATTCGCAACCTATTGAATCAATGGACTCAAAATGATAGTAACAAAGGCCGCCAATAAGATTACTATACTTATGGGATTAACCATAATGAAAGCAAGCAAGAATTCCAAGAGCAATAAGCTGCTAAGGATTTTCGGAAGATCGAATGGCATTTCGAAGACTTTTGTGAAATTCATGAATCAACTGGGGATGAGCGGATACTCGAGAAGTGCGAGAAATTATCCGTAGGGTATTCAGGTGGTAAGGAACTGCAAGGCAGTAGGCATAAGTATTCTCGGAACAACAACGAGTATTTTAGGCCATCTTGTAATAAAAAGAGCAACTGGGGACTAAGTAAGAACGGTGTATGAATTTATTCATAGGGATATTTCGGTGGTAGTGAATTGCAAAAGCAATGGGCAGTCCCGAAAGAGTATCGGCAAGTAACTTTGAAATCTTCATGTGCAGTCGGCGATCATCTAGACTGAAGGGGCCCTCCGGGAGAAAGCGTTTTAGAGAACCTAAAGTTAGATTTTAGTAAAATCATTTAACCCGAATAGAAGAGATGTCAGAGTCCCAGAGGATAGGTCGAGGAATAAAAGATCCTACTACCACCCAATGGCAACGTGGGGCCGTAAGCCGCACAGCCATGTTAGTAATAGTTTTGTAAAGTCTAGACTCGACTTCGGCCAGGGAGTGTGGAAGGGGGATTCCTACAGGCAGTCGGCTCTGATACCAACTTGTGACGCCCCCGATTCAATCGTACACTAATCATGCACGCAAACGTGTACGATCAAGATCATGGACTCACGGGAAGATATCACAACACAACTCTAAAACATAAATAAGTCATACAAGCATCATAATACAAGCCAGGGGCCTCGAGGGCTCGAATACAAGTGCTCGATCATAGACAAGTCAGCGGAAGCAACAATATCTGAGTACAGACATAAGTTAAACAAGTTGCCATAAGATGGCTAGCACAAACTGGGATACAGATCGAAAGAGGCGCAGGCCTCCTGCCTGGGCTCCTCCTAACTACTCCTGGTCGTCGTCAGCGGGCTGCACGTAGTAGTAGGCACCTCCGGTATAGTAGGAGTCGTCGTCGACGGTGGCGTCTGGCTCCTGGACTCCAGCATCTGGTTGCGATAACCAGAAAGAAAGGAAAAGGGGAAAAGGGGGGAGAAAGCAACCGTGAGTACTCATCCAAAGTACTCGCAAGCAAGGAACTACACTACATATGCATGGGTATATGTGTAAAGGGCCATATCAGTGGACTGAACTGCAGAATGCCAGAATAAGAGGGGGATAACTAATCCTGTCGAAGACTACGCTTCTGGCAGCCTCCGTCTTGCAGCATGAAGAAGAGAGTAGACTGAAGTCCTCCAAGTAGCATCGCATAGCGTAATCCTACCCGGCGATCCTCTCCTCATCGCCTTGTTAGAGAGTGATCACCGGGTTGTATCTGGCACTTGGAAGGGTGTGTTTTATTTAGTTCCGGTTCTAGTTGTCATAAGGTCAAGGTACAACTCCAAGTCGTCCTGTTACCGAAGATCACGGCTATTCAAATAGATTAGCTTCCCTGCAGGGGTGCACCACATAACCCAACACGCTCGATCCCATTTGGCCGGACACACTTTCCTGGGTCATGACCGGCCTCGGAAGATCAACATGTTGCAGCCCCACCTAGGCACAACAGAGAGGTCAACACGCCGGTCTAAATCCTATGCGCGCAGGGGTCTGGGCCCATCGCCCATTGCACACCCGCACGTTGCGTACGCGGCCGGTGAGCAAACCTAGCAACCTCCATTACAAAGGAAGTTGCGTTAACGCAGTCCAACCCGGCGCGCGCCGCTCAGTCACTAACGTCACGAAGGCTTCGGCTAATACCACGACGTCGAGTGCCCATATCTTTCCCGCATAGTTGGTTAGTGCGTATAGGCCAGTAGCCAGACTCAGATCAAATACCAAGATCTCGTTAAGCGTGTTAAGTATCCGCGAACGCCGAACAGGGCCAGGCCCACCTGTCTCCTAGGTGGTCTCAACCTGCCCTGTCGCTCCGCCACAAAGTAACAGTTGGGGGCCGTCGGGAACCCAGGCCCACCTCTACCGGGATGGAGCCACCTGTCCTCTTAGCCCCCTCATCAGAATCACTTGCGGGTACTCAACGAGCTGACCCGACTTTAGTCACCATCTGTATAATATGGATGTATGTATAGTATATACCCGTGATCACCTCCCGAGTGATCACGGCCCAATAGTATAGCAAGGCAGACTGACAAGAATGTAGGGCCAATGATGATAAACTAGCATCCTATACTAAGTATTTAGGATTGCAGGTAAGGTATCAACAGATGTAGCAACAATGTCAGGCTATGCATCAGAATAAGATTAACAAAAAGCAGTAACATGCTACACTACTCTAATGCAAGCAGTATAGAGGAGAATAGGCGATATCTGGTGATCAAAGGGGGGGGCTTGCCTGGTTGCTCTGGCAAGAAGGATGAGTCACCAACACCGTAGTCGAACTGGGGGTCACCGGCAGTCTCGGGGTCTACCGGAAAGAAGTAACGGAGAGGGAACACAATAAATAACAGAGCAATCAAAGCATCACAAAGCGTAACAAGGCAATACGCGGTGTTCGGTGTGCCCTAACGCAGTAGTAGCTGATACCGGCGAAAGGGGGAAACATCCGGGAAAGTATCCCCAGTGTTTCGCATTTCCGGACAGATGAACCGGAGGGGGAAAGTTGCGAGTTCGATAGGTTAGGGGTGTGTGGCGGACGAACGGGCTGCATATTCGGATTCGTCTCGTCGTTCTTAGCAACTTTCATGTAGAAAGTATTTTCATCCGAGTTACGGATTAAAAGATATGATTTTCCAAAGATTTAAATCATTTTCTGATTTTAATTATTTATTCAATCCTAACATTATCCAAAACAGTGAGCGATGATGTAGGCATGACATTAGAGTGATGTCAGCAGGTCAACTGGTCGGTTGACCAGTCAAACCAGACAGGTGGGTCTAGTGGGACCCACATGTCATGAACAGGGGCATTAACAGAGTTTTAAAACTAACTAAATAGGCTAATTAGGGGGTGGGGCCCGGTAGTTAGTATGTAATTAGGTTTAAATTAACTAATTTAATTAATTAGCAAATTATCTATTTACTTTATTCATTTATGGCATGGGCCCCGCATGTCAGTGCCACTGGGCTGCCCAGTCAGCATGTTGACTGGGTCAATCCAGTCAACGGGGCCCCCATGGCCCCCTGGCAGTGACCCAGGGGTGGGGCCCGGCGCATGCCACGTCAGCTGGGCAGGCTCTCGCCGCCGGTGACCAAAAGCACGACGCCGACCCGCCGGTGTTCGCCGGAATCTGTGCACAGGGCATGGATCCGCACGTGCCTGGGCCCGTTCGAACAAGCGCGGAGAGGCGCATCTAGTGGTGGTGGCGGTTCGTCCCGAGGTCGCCGGAGCTGTCGCCAGTGAACAGAGAGGCGGACGTTGGGGCTCGGGCGAGTGGCGGGTTTCGTCTGTAGGCCACCAAAACGGGCGGGACCGGTCGCATGCGAACGGCAAGACAACGGCGGAGCGAATGGGGGTGGTTGTGGAGGCTGTGGTGGCCAGAGTTGAGCGCCACGGGCTCGCCGGCGGCGAGGTGGTTCGGACGTGAGACAAAGAAGGCGACACAGCGCGCTTCGGGGCTAACGGAAAGGCTAGGGGGAAGCTGCGCGATGCGCTGAGCACAAAGGGCTCGGCCCCGTGACCATTTGGTCACCGGAAGGGCGCCGACGACGAGATCCACGGCGGGGCGCTCGGGTGATTCGGCGGCAGCTAGCTAGGGCGCAGGAGAGAGAGAGAAGGGAGCAGGGGCTCACCGAGCGGCGCACATGGTGGCCCTTGGGGGTTTAGTAGCTGCAGGGGCACGGCCGGAGTCGGTGAAGAACGGCGGTGGGGCTTGTCGGAGCAGAGGAGGAAGATGGCGGCGTCGGGGCGTTGCGGTGATTCCGGTCTCCAAGGGGATGCACCAGTCGAAGCAGCGGACGACGGCGGCCCTTGGAGTCACCGTGGGGCGGCGAGGTGGGCACGGCGGCCGTGGCTAGGCCGGAGCCATGGCGGCGGTGGCGCTCGGTTACGGAGGGGAACGAGG
>NC_057810.1:421798306-421800573 GCF_018294505.1 Triticum aestivum
AGGGAAGAGTGGGGGCGAGTGGGAGGAGGGACCGAGGGGGCGCGGTGTCGGCGTCCTTATCCACCTCGACGCCGGCGAGCGGGTCCGGTGGCGACCGCGCCCTGTAGCGGCACGCGACCGAGGAACAGGGAGGAGGTGCGGTGCGGGGGGGCTGGGCCGGCTGGGCCGACCAGGCTGGTTGTGGGCCAGGGAGGCAGGGTTGTGACCGCGCGGGTGGTTTAGCTGGGCCAGTTGGCCAGGGGGGCTTGGGGGGGTTTTCCTTCCTCTTTCTTTCTTTTCCTTATTTTCTTTTCTGTTTTATTTCATTTTAAAGTATTTAGTCATTTTCTAAAAATGTGTTTACTTCACCATAAATACCTATGCAATATTTGGCACCCACCGAACATTTTTGTTTTTTTTAACATTTGAAAATTTTGTTGTTTGCCTTTTATTTTAAATTTGGAATCGAATCAATTTCGAACTAGCTCGAGATTAGCAATTGTAACTGTGGTGACGTGGCATCATTAGCGTGGGAATTGCTGTAGCTAATTATCCAGGCATCACACATTTTGAGCACATGCTCACTGGTTGAGCTATTCTCCCCCATCTTGTAGGCAAAGTACTTGTCAGACGTCTCATACCTCTCAACTCGGGAATGAGTCTGAAATACCAATTTCAGCTCTTGGAATATCTTATATACTCCTTGGTGTTCAAAACGTTTTTGAAATCCCGGTTCTAAGCCGTAAAGCATGGCGCACTAAACTATTAAGTAGTCATCATACCGATCTTGCCAAACGTTCATAACGTCTTCATCTGCTCCCGAAATAGGTCCGTCACCTAGCGGTGCATCAAGGACATAATTCTTCTGTGCAGCAATGAGGACAATCCTCGGATCACGGACCCAGTCCGCATCATTGCTACTATCATCTTTGAACTTATTTTTCTCTAGGAACATATCAAAAATAAACGGGGAGCTACATCACAAGCTATTGATCTACAACATATATATTCAAATACTATCAGGACTAAGTTCATGATAAACTAAGTTCAATTAATCATATTACTTAAGAACTCCCACTTAGATAGAGATCCCTCGAGTCATCTAAATGATCACGTGATCCAAATCAACTAAACCATGTTCGATGATCACGTGAAATGGAGTAGTTTTCAATGGTGAACATCTCTATGTTGATCATATCTACTATATGATTCACACTTGACCTTTTGGTCTCCAGTGTTTCGAGGCCATGTCTGTACATGCTAGGCTCGTCAAGTTTAACCCGAGTATTCCGCATGTGCAAAACTGTCTTGCACCCGTTGTATGTGAACGTAGAGCTTATCACACCCGATCATCATGTGGTGTCTCGGCATGACCACGTTGGTGGTAAGCAGTATGACCATCACCGCCCACAACTCTTTGTGTTCTACTCGTGCATATCATCTACGCATAGAGCTGGCTCGGATGCCATTGTTGGGAAACGTAGCATGCAATTTCAAAAAAATTCCTACGCTCACGCAAGATCTATCTAGGAGATGCATAGCAACGAGAAGGGGAGAGTGTGTCCACGTACCCTCGTAGACCGAAAGAGGAACCGTTTGCTTAACACGGTTGATGTAGTCGAACGTCTTCTCGATCCAACTGATCCAAGCACCGAACATACGGCACCTCCGAGTTCTGCGTACATTCAGGTCGATGACATCCCTCGAACTCTTGATCCAGCAAAGTGTCGAGGGAGAGTTCCATCAGCATGATGGCGTGGTGAAGGTGATGGTGAAGTGATGCACGTAGGGCTTCGCCTAAGCACTACGTGAATATGACCGGAGGCGTAAACTATGGAGGGGGGCTAATACGTCTCCAATGTATCTATAATTTTTTATTGTTCCATGCTATTATATTATCCATCTTGGATGTTTTACATGCATTTATATGCTATTTTATATGCTTTTTGGGACTAACCTATTAACCTAGAGCCCAGTGCCAGTTTTTGTTTTTTCCTTGTTTTGAGTTTTACAGAAAAGGAATACCAAACAGAGTACAATTGACGTGCCAACTTTTGATGATTTTTATGGACCAAAAGAAGCCCCCAGAGTAAAAGAGTTGGGCCAGAAGAGTCCCGAGCCATCCACGAGGGTGGAGGGCACGCCCTACCCCCTGGGTGCGCCCCCCTGCCTCGTGGATGACTCGGAGACCCCCCCCCCCCCAAATGTGTGACCGACGCCAAAAATTCCTATAAATACATAAACCCCCTACAATTAACCTAGATCGGGAGTTCCGCCACAGCAAGCCT
>NC_057810.1:421800923-421825824 GCF_018294505.1 Triticum aestivum
ATCCCGACGCTCTCCATGATGAGGAGGGAGTAGTTCACCCTCGGGGCTGAGGGTATGTACCAGTAGCTATGTGTTTGATCTCTCTCTCTCTCTCTCTCTCTCTCTCTCTCTCTCTCTCTCTCGTGTTCTTGATTTGGCACGATCTTGATGTACCGCAAGCTTTGCTATTATAGTTGGATATTATGATGTTTCTCCCCCTCTACTCTCTTGTAATGGATTGAGTTTTCCCTTTGAAGTTATCTTATCAGATTGAGTCTTTAAGGATTTGATAACACTTGGTGTATGTCTTGCATGTGCTTATCTGTGGTGACAATGGGATATCATGTGATCTACTAGATGTATGTTTTGGTGATCAACTTGCGGGTTCAGTGACCTTGTGAACTTATGCATAGGGGTTGGCACACGTTTTCGCCTTGACTCTCCGGTAGAAACTTTGGGGCACTCTTTGAAGTTCTTTGTGTTGGTTTGAATAGATGAATCTTAGATTGTGTGATGCTTATCGTATAATCATACCCACGGATACTTGAGGTGACATTGGAGTATCTAGGTGACATTAGGGTTTTGGTTGATTTGTGTCTTAAGGTGGTATTTTACTACGAACTCTAGGGCTGTTTAGGAATAGCCCAATGGATTGATCAGAAAGAATAACTTTGAGGTGCTTTCGTACCCTACAATAATCTCTTCGTTTGTTCTCCGTTATTAGTGACTTTGGAGTGACTCTTTGTTGCATGTTGAGGGATTGTTATATGATCTAATTATGTTATTATTGTTGAGAGAACTTGCACTAGTGAAAGTATGAACCCTAGGCCTTGTTTCCTAGCATTGCAATACCGTTTACGCTCACTTTTATCGCTTGCTACCTTGCTGTTTTTATATTTTCATATTACAAAAACATATATCTACCATCCATATTGCACTTGTATCACCATCTCTTCGTCGAACTAGTGCACCTATACAATTTACCATTGTATTGGGTGTGTTGGGGACACAAGAGACTCTTTGTTATTTGGTTGCAGGGTTGTTTGAGAGAGACCATCTTCATCCTACGCCTCCGAGGGATTGATAAACCTTAGGTCATCCACTTGAGGGAAATTTGCTACTGTCCTACAAACCTCTGCACTTGGAGGCCCAACAACGTCACAAGAAGAAGGTTGTGTAGTAGACATCAGGGGCGCCGCACACGGCTTGGAACAATTTATGTGTGTTCTAGGCACCCCCTACCCATGTATATAAAGGAGGGAGGGGGAAGAGGCTAGCCCTAGGTGCTCCCCAAGTAGGAGGAGTCCTACTTGGGCTCCTAGTAGGATTCACCCCCCCCCCTTTCACTTTACCGGAAGGGGAAAGGGGGAAGGAGAGAGAGGTGTAGAAGGAAAGGGGGGCGCCTCCCCCTTCCCCTAGTCCAATTTGGACTCCCTCCCTATGGGGGGCACGCCACCCCTTTGTGGGCTGGTGTGCCTCCCTCCTATGGCCCATATGGTCCATATCTTCCCCCGGGGGGTTCCGGTAACCCCCTTGGTACTCCGATATGTACCCGATACACTCCGTTGGTGTCCGAATACTATCATCCAATATATCAATCTTTACCTCTCGACCATTTTGAGACTCCTCGTCATGTCCGTTATCTTATCCGGGACTCCAAACAACATTCCGTCACCAAATCACATAACTCATAGAATACAAATCGTCATCGAACGTTAAACGTGCAGACCCTGCGTGTTCGAGAACTATGTAGACATGACCGAGAAACCTTTCTGGTCAGTAACCAATAGCGGAACCTGGATGCTCATATTGGCTCCCACATATTCTATGAAGATCTTTATCAGTCGAACCGTTATGACAACATACGTTATTCCCTTTGTCATCGGTATGTTACTTGCCCGAGATTCGATCGTCAGTATCTTCATACCTAGTTCAATCTCGTTACCAGCAAGTCTCTTTACTCATTTCGTAATGCATGACCCCGCAACTAACTCATTAGTCACATTGCTTGCAAGGCTTATTATGATGTGCATTACCGAGAGGGCCCAGAGATACCTCTCCAATACTCGGAGTGAAAAATCCTAATCTCGATCTATGCCAACCCATCAAACACCTTCCGAGATACTTATACAGCATCTTTATAATCACCCAGTTACATTGTGACGTTTGATAGTAGAAAAGGCATTCCTCCGGTATCCGGGAGTTGCATAATCTCATAGTCAAAGGAATATGTATATGACATGAAGAAAGCTATAGCAATAAACTGAATGATCATTATGCTAGGCTAACGAATGGTTCTTGTCCATCACATCATTCTCCTAATGATGTGATCCCGTTCATCAAATGACAACACATGGCTATGGTTAGGAAACTTAACCATCTTTGATTAACAAGCTAGTCTAATTGAGGCTTGCTAGGGACACGATGTTTTGTCTATGTATCCACACATGTATCAAGTTTCCAGTTAATACAATTCTAGCATGAATAATAAACATTTATCATGATATAAGGAAATATAAAATAACAACTTTATTATTGCCTCTAGGGCATATTTCCTCCAGTCTCCCACTTGCACTAGAGTCAATAATCTAGTTCATATCGCCATGTGATTTAACACCAATAGTTCACATCGCCATGTGACCAACACCCAAAGGGTTTACTAGAGTTAATAATCTAGGTCACATCGCCATGTGATTAACACCCAAAGAGTACTAAGGTGCGATCATGTTTTGCTTGTGAGAGATGTTTAGTCAAAGGGTCTGCCACATTCAGATCCGTATGTATTTTGCAAATTTCTATGTATACAATGCTCTGCATGGAGCTACTCTAGCTAATTGCTCCCACTTACAATATGTATCCATATTGAGACTCAGAGTCATCCAGACCGGTGTTAAAGCTTGCATCGACGTAACTCTTTATGATGAACTCTTTATCACCTCCATAACCTAGAATTATTTCCTTAGTACTCTAAGGATAATTTTGACCATTATCCAGTGATCTACTCCTAGATCACTATTGGACCCCTTTGCCAAACTCATGGCAAGGTACACAATAGGTCTGGTATATAGCATGGCATACTTTATATAGAACCTATGGCTGAGGCATACAGAATGACTTTCATTCTCTCTCTATCTTCTGCCGTGGTCGGGTTTTGAGTCTAACTCAACTTCATACCTTACTACTCAGGCAAGAACTCCTTCTTTGACTAATCTATTTTGAACTCCTTCAAAATCTTATCAAGGTATGTACTCATCAAAAGTCTTATCAAGCGTCTTGATCTATCTTTATAGATCTTGATGCCCAATATGTTAGTAGCTTCACCGAGTTCTTTCTTTGAAAAACTCCTTTCAAACACTCATTTATGCTTTCCAGAAAATTCTACATCATTTCTGATCAACAATATGTCATTCACATATACTCATCAGAAAGGTTATAGTGCTCCCACTCACTTTCTTATAAATACAAGCTTCACCGCAAGTCTGTATAAAACTATATGCTTTGATCAACTCATCAAAGCGTATATTCCAAGTACGAGATGCTTGCACCAGTCCATAGATGGATCGCTGGAGCTTGCACACTTTGTTAGCGCCTTTAGGATTGAGAAAAACTTCTGGTTGCATCATATACAACTGTTCTTTAATAAATCCATTAAGGAGTGCAGTTTTGACATCCATTTGCCAGATTTCATAAAATGCGACAATTACTAACATGATTCGGACATACTTTAAGCATCGATACGACTGAGAAAATCTCATCATAGTCAACACCTTGAACTTGTCGAAAACCTTTTGTGACAACTCGAGCTTTGTAGATAGTAACACTACTATCAGCGTCTGTCTTCCTCTTGAAGATCCATTATTCTCAATGGCTCGCCGATCATCAGGAAAGTCAATCAAAGTTCATACTTTGTTCTCATACATGGATCCTATCTCAGATTTCATAGCCACAAGCCATTTATCGGAACCTGGGCTCATCATCACTTCATCATAGTTCGTAGGTTCGTCATGGTCTAGTAACATGACTTCCAGAACAGGATTACCGTACCACTCTGGCGCGGAACATGCTCTCGTGGACCTTCAAGGTTCGGTAGTAACTTGATCCAAAGTTTCATGATCATTATCATTAGCTTCCTCACTAGTTGGTGTAGGCATCACGGGAACGATTTTCTGTGATGAGCTACTTTCCAGTTCGAGAGAAGGTATAATTACCTCATCAAGTTCTACTTTCCTCCCACTCACTTCTTTTGAGAGAAACTCCTTCTCTAGAAAGGATCCATTCTTAGCAACAAAGATCTTGCCTTCAGATCTGTGATAGAAGGTGTACCCAACAGTCTCTTTAGGGTATACTATGAAGACACACTTCTCCCTTTTGGGATCGAGCTTATCAGGCTGAAGCTTTTTCATAAGCATCGCAACCCCAAACTTTAAGAAACAACAGCTTAGGTTTCTTGCCAAACCACAGTTCATATGGTGTCATCACAATCGATTTAGACGGTGCCCTATTTAAAGTGAATGCAGTTGTCTCTAATGCATAACCACAAAACGATAGTGGTAAATCAGTAAGAGACATCATAGATCGCACCATATCTAATAAAGTACGATTACGACGTTCGGACACACCATTACATTGTGGTGTTCCAGGTGGCGTGAGTTGTGAAACTATTCCACATTGTTTTAAATGAAGGCCAAACTCGTAACTCAAATATTCGCCTCCACGATCAGATTGTAGAAACCTTATTTTCTTGTTATGATGGTTCTCCACATCACTCTAAAATTCTTTGAACGTTTCAAATGTTTCAGACTTGTGTTTCATTAAGTAGATATATCCATATCTGCTCAAATCATCTGTGAAGGTCAGAAAATAACGATACGCGCTGTGTGCCTCAACACACATTGGACCGCATACATTGGTATGTATTATTTTCAATAAGTCAGTGGCTCGTTCCATTGTTCTGGAGAATGGAGTTTTAGTCATCTTGCCCATGAGGCATGGTTCGCAAGTATCAAATGATTCATAATCAAGTGATTCCAAAAATCCATCCGAATGGAGTTTCTTCATGCGCTTTACACCAATATGACCTAAACGGCAGTGCCACAAATATGTTGCACTCTCATTATCAACTTTGCATCTTTTGGCATCAATATTATGAATATGTGTATCACTAAGATCGAGATTCCGTAACCATTTACATTGGGTGTATGACCATAGAAGGTTTTATTCATGTAAACAGAACGATAATTATTCTCTGACTTAAATGAATAACCGTATTGCAATAAACATGATACAATCATATTCATGATCAACGCAAACACCAAATAACATTTATTTTGGTCCAACACTAATCTTGAAGGTAGAGGGAGTGTGCGATGGTGATCTTATCAACCTTGGAATCACTTCCAACACACATCGTCACCTCGCCCTTAACTAGTCTCTGTTCATTTTGCAATTCCTGTTTCGAGTTACTAATCTTAGCAACTGAACCGGTATCAAATACCCTAAGGTTACTATGAACAGTAGTAAAGTACACATCAATAGTATGCTAGGCTAATGGATGAGTCTTGGCCATCACATCATTCTCCTAATGATGTGATCTCGTTCATCAAATGAAAACACATGTCTATGGTTAGGAAACTTAACCATCTTTGATTAACGAGCTAGTCTAGTAGAGGCTTACTAGGGACACGGTGTTTTGTCTATGTATCCACACATGTATCAAGTTTCCAGTTAATACAATTCTAGCATGAATAATAAACATTGATCATGATATAAGGAAATATAAAATAACAACTTTATTATTTCCTCTAGGGCATATCTCCTTCATGTTATTCTTAGTTAAATAAAATAAAAATGGCATGTTTATCCTATTTTCTGAATTTTCCGTGCAATAAAAAAGTGGTAAAAAATAAAAGTGCTCAGAATGACCTAAAATTTTAACACGATTTTTTCTAAATATGTAAGATTTTTTGGTGCAAATAACCTCACGAGGGGGTGCGCCTGGTGCCCACAATTCACCAGGGCGCGCTAGCTACCCCAGGTGCACCCTGGTAGGTAGTGGGCCCCACGTGTCCCCCTCACTTATCCCTTTAGCCCATGTCATCACCCACCTCCATAAAAAATTCATTCTAGCTCTCTCTCTCTCTCTCTATCTATCTATCTATCTCGTGTTCCTGCTCTCAAACCTGTGAATTTCGATCTCTTTGCTTGAAGCACCATTTCCAAAACTGTTTTGGGGGATTGCTAGTTGAAAATTGTACGCGAATAAAATGCACCTCCTTAGGAGTTCTTTGAGGAGGAGGTCCTCGGAGGCATCATCGAGCGGGAGCTCGATACGACAGTCCTATGTTGAGCCATGTGCAAGCTGGATGAGGGACTTCGACACCAAATCGTGCCTATGACCGTGTAACGAATTCATGTTGGGTGCACGCATCAAGGAGGACTTTGAGAAGTATCTTCACAACACCGAGCTTGCTCCCTTCATCACAGATGAGTGCATTCAACATCTCAACCTCACACAGACATTCACTAAAAAATTTGAATATCATCCTTGTGAGTCCAAAGTTTCATTTAGCCTTTATAATAATGTTTTCACCATGTCTCTAGAAGCGTTCTATGTTGCATGTAAAATTCCATATTGGGGTTCGCTGGATGATGTCTGCAGAACTACATCAGTATTTCCCCAAAGAGGAAGGGATGATGTAGTATAGCGATGGTAGGTATTTCCCTGAGTGATGATACCAAGGTTATCGAACTAGTAGGAGAACCTCCTCACACCATGTAAATAGCACCTGCACACAAATAACAAATACTCGCAACCAGGTGTGTTAAAGGGGTTGTCAATCCCTTTCGGGTACGGCACCTCAAGATAGGCAAATAACGTGAGGTAAAAGTGGTAGATAGGATAAATAGATCGTGGAACAAATAAATTGCAGCAAGGTATTTTTGTATTTTTGGTTTAATAGATCTTAAAATAAATGCAAAGGAAAATAGATCGCAAAGGCAAATATGATGAAAAGAGACCCGGGGGTCATAGGATTCACTAGTGGCTTCTCTCAAGAAAAATAGCAAACGGTGGGAAAACAATTATTGTTGGGCAATTGATAGAACTTTGAATAATCATGACGATATCGAGGCAACGATCCTTATATAGGCATCATGTCCACAATTAGTTGACCGACTCCTGCCTGCATCTACTATTGTTACTCCACACATTGAGTGCTATCCAACATGCATCTAGTGTATTAAGTTCATGGAAAAACAGAGTAATGCAATAAGAACGATGATATGATGTAGACAAGATCAATTTATGTAGAAATAGACCCCATAATAGATCCATCTTGTTATCCTTAATAGCAACGATACATGCGTGTCGTTTCCCCTTCTGTCACTGGGATCAAGCGCCGTAACATCGAACCCATCACAAAGCACCTCTTCCCATTGCAAGATAAATAGATCAAGTTGGCCAAACAAAACCCAAATATTGGAGAAGAAATACAAGGCTATAAGCAATCTGCATATAAGAGATCAAAGAAGACTCAAGGATAAAAACATAGATCTGAACATAAACTCAAATTTCATCGGATCCCAACAAACACACCGCAAAAAGGCTTACATCATATGGATCTCCAAGATACCATTGTATTGATAATCAAGAGAGAGAGAGAGAGGAAGCCATCTAGCTACTAACTACGGACCTGTAGGTCTATGAAGAACTACTCACGCATCATCGAAGAGACACCAATAGAAGTGGTGAACCCCTCCGTGATGGTGTCTAGATTGGATCTGGTGGTTGTGGACTCTGTGGCGGCTGGAATTGATTTTCATCGACTCCCCTAGGGTTTCTGGAATATTGGGGTATTTATAGAGCAAAGGGGCGGTACAGGGAACACCCGAGGTGGGCACAACCCATAAGGGCACGCCTGGGCCTCCTGGCGCGCCCTGGTGGGTGCTGCCCCCCTCGAGGCCCCCCAGGTGCTTCCTTGGCCCACTGGATGTCTTCTGGCCAAAAAAATCCTCAAGAAGTTTCGCTGTGTTTGGACTCCATTTGATATTGATTTCCTGTGATGTAAAAAACATGGAGAAAATAGCTGCTGGCACTGGGCACTATGTCAATAGGTTAGTACCAAAAAATGATATAAAAAGACTATAAAATGATTGTAAAACATCCAAGAAAGATACTATAACAGCATGGAACAATAAAAAATTATAGATACGTTGGAGACGTATCAACACCCCCAAGCTTAATTCCTGCTCGTCCTCGACTAGGTAAATGATAAAAACAGAATTTTTGATGTGGAATGCTTCCTAACATGTTCATCACATTTGTTTTCTTTATAGCATGGACATATGGACTTTTATATGATTCAAAGCAATAGTCTAGTTTTGACATGAAGACTTTAATACTCAAGCATACCAACAAGCAACCATGTATTTCAAAATATCAACACTAAAGCAAGTCATCCCAAGCCCATTATGCTCAATCATTGATCCATTCATGAAAACACACTCGAATATTAGCTACACCCAATGCTCAAATACGATCATGGTGCCCCTTAGTTGGTGCTTTATAAGAGAAGATGGAGACTCAAATTCAAAATAAAAATTGCGGAAGCAAAAGAAAGGCCCTTCGCGGAGGGAACTAGGGATTTTTAGAGGTGCCAGATCTCAAAGCTTAAATTCAGACATAAAAAATATTTTTGAGGGGCATACTATTCCCACTAACGAAAACGACTTAGAGGTCCCAACACTTTCCATGCTAGATACATCATAGGCGGTTCCCAAACAGAACATAAAGTTTATTCCTTTTTCCACCATTACTTTCACTTTCCATGGCTAACTATATCCAGGGGTGCCCTCCATACCAACACTTTCCAAGGAATTTATTATTTGATAACATAAAGTAAATTCATTATTCATTTCGGGACTGAGCATCCCTAATACCTTTGTCGTACTCTCGTGCAATGACAAGTGAATAAACACTCATCGTGAGAATAACACATCTAGCATGGAAAATATTGGTCACCCTTCACCGCCCCGCGAGCGGTAGAGGACACAAAAGAGAAATTTATATTGAAAATTAGAGATGGCACATGCAAATTTGCTTAGAACGGCATGGAAATACCGCATATAGGTAGGTATAGTGGACTCATAAGGCAAAACTGGTTTAAAGGGTTTTGGATGCACAAGTAGTGATCATACTTAGTGCAAAATGAAGGCTAGCAAAAAGATTGAGAAGCGACCAACCAAAAAGGGAAAATTCTCTTACCCAAGCATTAAACATAAGTAACACCGAATAATGCACCATAAGTAGGATATAAATTTCATTGCATAACTATTGAGTTTTGTGCTTGCATAGGGAATCACAAAACTTAACATCAATATTCTTACTAAAGCACAACTACTCATCAACATGACTCACATATCATATCGTCATATCTCAAAACTATTACTAAGAATCAAGTTTATTTTTGTCCAATGATCTTCATGAAAGTTTTTATTATATCCTCCTTGGATATCTATCACTTTGCGACTATTTTTATATGTTGCTTTTGATAAGCTCAAACAAATATAAGTGGAGATCATGAGCATAATTTTTTTTCTTTCTCTCAAAATAATCTAAGTGAAGCAAGAGAGAATTTATGATAATTTACTAACTCCCAAATAAATCTAAGTGAAGCATGAGAGCCTTTCTTCAAAAATAACAAAGCACACCGTGCTCAAAAAGATATAAGTGAAGCACTAGAGCAAATCCATGGCTCTAAAAATTTAAGTGAAGCATAGGAGCAAGCATAGCATAATTTTTGCCTCTTTCAAAAAGGTGTATCCAGCAAGGATTCAACACTTAAAACACGAAGCAAAATAGGCAAAGACTCATATCATACAAGACGCTCCAAGCAAAACTCATAATATGTGACGAATAAAAATATAGTTTCAAGTAAAATACCGATGGTTGTTAGAAGAAAGCGGGGATGCCACTCGGGGGCATTGTCGGTGTCAAAACCGGCGGATCTCGGGTAGGGGGTCTCGATCTGTGCATCAAGGCTGATGGTAACAAGAAGTAAGGGACACGGATGTTTACCCAGGTTTGGGCCCTCTCGATGGAGGTAAACCCTACTTCCTGCTTGATTAATATTGATGATATGGGTAGTCCAAGAGTAGATCTACCACGAGATCATAGAGGCCAAACCCTAGGAGCTAGCCTATGATGGTATGAATGTAATTGTGATCGGCCTTCTAAGGACCAACCTCTCCGGTTTATATAGACACTGGAGAGGGCTAGGGTTTACATGGAGTCGGTTACAAGGAAGGAAATATAACATCTAGATCGCTAAACTTGCCTTCCACGCCAAGAAAGGTTCCATCCGGACACGGGCCGAAGTCTTGAGTCTTGTATCTTCACGCTTCAATAGTCCGGACGTCGGACACAGTCCGGCTGTCCGGATACCCCTAATCTAGGACTCGCTCAGTAGCCCCTAAAGCAGGCTTCAATGACGATGAGTCAGGCGCGGAGTGTTGTCTTCGGCATTGCAAGGCAGGTTCCTCCTCCGAATACTCCAAAGTACCTGTTACAACGAATAGTGTCCGGTCTCCAATCAATGTTGTGCTCCTCGGCTTCAGTGCCTCAGTAATGACCATTTCCACGTGTCGAGCGAATGCGAGGAGTCAAGGTATTTTTGCATTTTCCACCCCCGATCCTCTGAGCCAACCGTCTATTTGAAGGGACGGGGGTTCTCAGATCCAAACCTCACTCTCCTCCTAACGGTGTCCTGGACTAGGGGGTACTCAACGTGTCGTCTCCCGATCAGTTGGATTGGGCCGAGGACCCCCATGGCCGTATACTCATGGGCCAGTCCGGACAGCTGCCGCATACAAGGAAGAATCAACAAGACTTGGCGATCAAGACAAGGACTCCTCCCCCACCGGCGTATTCGGCTAGGACTTGTTATCCTAGGCCTCTGGTGCATTATATAAACCGGGGCCAGGCTAGTCGATAGACATATACAACAACAATCATACCATAGGCTAGCTTCTAGGGTTTAGCCTCCTTGATCTCGTGGTAGATCCACTCTTGTAACACACATCATCAATATTAATCAAGCAGGACGTAGGGTTTTACCTCCATCGAGAGGGCCCGAACCTGGGTAAAACATCGTGTCCCTTGCCTCCTGTTACCATTGATCCTAAGACGCACTGCTTGGGACCCCCTAACCGAGATCCGCCGGTTTTGACACCGACATTGGTGCTTTCATTGAGAGTTCCGTTGTGTGATCGGCGAAAGGATCAATGGCTCGACTGCAGGTCAACTGCGACGTCGGCTTCTTCGTCACCAGCTTGACTGGTCACCTCGGCTCGACCGAGGACTGCGCCCTACCTCCTATCGTCATGTTTGGATGAAGGCCTTCATCAACACCAACTTCGATCTCTATCAAGATCATGGAGGAGTCATCCATGGAGCTCGGGGGCTCAACGTCAACATTGCCCTCAGGCGACCGTGTGGTTTTTCTGGACAACAAACTTGTATCCGCCGCCACCGCCTCGTCGAGTGTCGTCTAAATGATTACTTTGGTGGAATTATGCGGAATTAAGTCTACAACAGCCCTGCAAAAATTTTGTCGAGTTCCGATGAAGGAATCTCCGGCAATCTCCAATATACCGGAGCCATGTTGAATCTGGACGAGAATCCGGACGAGTTTAGGGCGTGGTATGCAGCGTCTAGCTCGGATGTCCTTTGGAGGATCCAACCGTTAATTTGCTGTGAAATTCCCTTATCTACCACCTGCCAAAAATTCAGCTCGATCCGACCGTCCAAACTCCGGTAAACTTCCGATTAGTGCATCACTTTTTGGATCTGTTTTCTGCACGAAAACGAATCCGACCCGAGTTCGTCTTTTTTATGAACGGGATTTCGGACATCTTTTTTGAAGGAAGTTTTGTATAGGGTATTGTGTTTTGTTTCCGAACACATCCCACTAACTTTAAGATCTTTTGAACATGATCTTCAACATCATGCTGGTGTCAAACCAGTCCGGCAATATTGCTCCACGGCTGCCGACCTGTGCTAGACACGTCGTCACTTTGTTGAGCCAAGCTCAACTTCTTCGGATCATCATCTTGGCAAGCCGAACAAGAGTCCGGCATCGCGAAGGATAAATCATCACCAACATAGCCGCCCCACGGATTACACGGAGCGGGCATACTGGCATCGCCGCACGGTCGCTTCATCAAGCCGGCATCGACCACGTCATGACCTGCATCGGCAGGGCCGCACTATTGCTTCATCAAGCTAGCGTCCATCACGCCAACCTACTCCAGACACTTCGGCATCACTAGCTGACCAGGCAATGGGTGCGCGGATCGAGTCCCAATTTTGGGAATCACCTTCCTTCGGATTGCTACAACAAATAAACCAGGTGCTATTAATCCTAGTATTTCTTTTTGCTTGTTTGGGTTAATTTTTTCCAAGGAATTATTACTCTAGTTAGTCCATCATATGTACACAGGTCTATCAAATAGTGGCCGCATTATCGACGGTCGCATGATGGTTCGGTCAGTTTCCGTACATAGTCCGGCGAATGCCGCATCCGAAACTCGGACCGACCTGTGAATCCAGGCTTTGCCACGCCTTTATTGCATTACGCCGACGACCTGCATCGACATCGACTTCGGCGCCAGGCCATATTTCTTTTATTACTCACTTTGCATATATTATTTATTATGCAACAATTTTTTTACTATTATCTCTGGTTTGCACTATTTTTTGTGCACAGGAAAATGATCCAGCCGGACTATATCCTTTGACGTCACCTCGGCTGGACGGGGGGCTTCATCAACACTTCATTACCCCATGCCAGGGACTTCGGCATCACTCTGCCGTCCTACATTGACCGTGCTATGTCACCACTTCATAGTGCCGAGCTCTTTGCTCCGCCACCTCGGGACCGACTTGGGGGATAGAACCTTGTCCCGCATCAAGCTCGGACCACATCGTCAATACCAAACACATTAACCAGCTAAGTTTCCTTCATGCTCAAAGTTTTAAATCTCTAACTTGTGTTCGGTTCGACCAAGCATTATACTTTTTTGGAAAAAGTTGCTTGTAAACATTTTCCTTGTCGAAACTTTGTTCGCACACACTTGACGCGCTACCCGCGCTCATTATACCTGGGGGATTCTTTAACAGAAGCTTATTAATTCGGGCTTTATGCCCAACACATGTGTCACACTTCCGCATGTACCTTTTATTCACCATTATATGCATCGATATGACTTAAGTTTTAGCCAAGCTGGGTTGCCTGGCTCCTGTGCTTACCCCTACGTTCCCGATTGTTCGGCTAGGTGGTAAAGGGAGCACCTCTGCGATTGTTACTGTCGGGTCAGCCGGATGTGTACCTCAGACTGGGTGAAGCCGAAAGCTAGCATTCTTAAGGGAATACTCGGTCGGTGAACTAAAAGATGATTTCTTACCTATTTATTTACCTGCCCCCAGATGTTTTTCTGCTCTTTTCGCAGTCCGGACATGCACTTTAGGGCATGCCTCCCAGGGAAAGGAACCCCTAACGGAACTATTCTCCCTGGAAGATGTTTCTTACTAACCATGTAATATAACATAACTAGTTGGGCACTTGTCTGATAAAGCACTAATGACCCCTACGCCTGGTCTCCACGCATGCCCCGGTTTTTGTAACCGCGAGGGTATTCGGACACACTCCGGGACTATTGGGTCCAGAGGTTGAAGCGAAAAGGTCCGCTACGACAAACGATCTACAATCCGGCTAGAAGGCATTCTACATGTCACCTTACATTTTATAGTCAACTTTTACCCAAGTCGCTTGGGGGCTCTTATGTTTATTTGAGCCGTTTCATACTAAGTGTTTTTCTTCTTAGTCGTTGCAAAGTTAAAGCACGGCAGAAGCACTTTTTTTTCTAAAGTCCAATTTTCGAATTGGCACCGAACACTTGATCTTGTTCGGACGTCATGTTTTTACTGACGTTTTTTGGTTTTCCAAGCTTATGGCACTTTTAACTATTTGTGTGTTTTCAGCACAAGTCTCGCAGTGCAACGCCGGACACCTTTAGAGATTCGGCAAAAACATTCTTGGATATTGCTATATATGCATCAGCTTCGAATTGTGTCTTCGGTCAATAGTTGGGTTGCCCGGCTCCCGCGCTTGCCTCCTACGTTCCGCTTTGTTCGACTAGGTGTGCACAGGGAGAACCACTGCGATTGTGCTTCCAGCTCGCATGGTCAAGCACCTCAGTGGAGAAAGCCGAAAACTGACTGTCACAATAGGTGTAAACTGGTCAGCAATCCGATGACTATATTAAATGACGGGCCATTCATAACATTGGCCTAAGTGTTTCCGGCTTGACCTCGACTGTCGCCGAACACTACCGGGGGCTATTAACTGGCCTCCCAAACTAAATCCTCGATCTTTTGCTCTTACATTGGAGCTGAGGTTTCATGATCATGCTTAGCATGACAACCCAAAGAAAGGAACCGATAGCGGGACTATTTTCTTTGGAAGACATTTCTTCTGTTAAACAGCAATATAACATATCTCTCTGCGTACCTTTGTTTAGAAAGCCGTATGACCAGATTGCCTTGTTTGTCGTAAATCTTTGCCCTCATAAAGGCTTTATAAAGTAGGACAAACACTCCTCGGCTACCGGCCGAGGAGGTTGAAGCCCATGGTCGGTCAACAAAGTTTTGTACAATGCGGATCTGAGCATTAATGACATAAAGTACTTGGATACATTGAGTCATTACACATAATTTGTGATTTTACTATGGATATTGATCCTTAATTCGGCCACCCGTGCCCGCATTAAGGCTCGGGGGCTACTGGGCTTTGGGCTTATTATTTACAAATATTAAAGGGGCACATTGATCCCCTGATCTGGTGTTGCCACCCGACCAGTGTCTCGGGGGCTACTGCATTGCTTGTTCTATGCAGAAAATCTTAAGTGCAATACAGTTTCCGAGGAGATTTTGATCCTCAGGTTGGTCGGCCGCACCCAACCTGAGTCTTGAGGACTGAGCACGCCGTTTTTTGTGTCCCGAAGTATTCTACCGAGCTAGGACTTGATCCTCAGACCGATTTTGCAAATCAACCTGAGTCTCAGCGGCTACGGGGATCAGCGGTCTTATGTCATCCTTCAGGTGCATCTCGGGTTTTAGACCGATACATACTTTGAGGGCTACTGGCTATATATCTCGTCAGAAAATAAATTGCATCAATAAAAAACATTGACCAAAAATCAGCCCATGATCGAGGTGCTTAACCACCTCGGAAGGAGTTCGACATATAGCTCGGATGCAAGTGGCTGGCTCCTTAGAGGGCATTTCCGGCATTAAGCTCGGTTAAACTCCTTCAAACTTCTTCTAACCAAGGTGATTTATGACACCTCAGATAAAGTCCGGCGTTGGAGCTCGGATACATAGTCCGGCGTTGGAGCTTGGATACAGTCCGACGTTGGAGCTCGGATACATAGTCCGGCGTTAGAGCTGGGAAGCAGTCCGGCATTGGTGCTCGGCTGCAAAAGATACCTCGAATGCAGTCCGGCGTTGGAGCTCGGACGCAAGAGGACGTTGCCACCCGGGAACAACTTCAAACCCGAGGCATGGCATAAAAATAACAAGGCATTGATAAAGGCCGTAAACTTAAAGGGGCTCCTCGGATACTGTTGGGGATATTACCACTAGGTATAAACCGGCTTACTTGGGCCGGGTTAACTTCATTAGTGGTGTAAACAGATGAGGGCCCAAGCCCTATAGACGGTTAGAACATATAGCCGTAAACCGGCCGCATGTATGGCTTGTGTTGTAAGTAAGGAATAGAAAGATAGCAACCGGAGTACGAGTATGAACCGGTTAGGACTCTATGGACCGACGGGCGCCACCCGTGTATATAAGGGGGCGACCCGGTGGCGGTTCAGGGGAGACAACGACAACTCGAGCCTAGGCGAAGCTTGTTTGCTCCCTAGCCATCGAGATCATATCAATTCCACCACAACTAGACGTAGGCTGTTACCTTCATCGAAGGGGCCGAACTAGTATAAAACCCTCGTGTCTTTGTGTCCTCTTTAACCCCTTCAAGTAAACTCGTAGCGATGGCTCCACGACTAAGTCCTTTCGCTAGAACACCTGCCGTGACAAATCCACGACAGTTGGCGCCCACCGTGGGGCTATCGCACGATGGTTTGACGATCTTGGAGGGCAAGCTCAAGGGACTCGAAGGCTATGTTGTGGGCCGGATGACCAAGAGTCGTCGGGGCAGGATCTACATTGATGATGCAGGATGGGGTCCCGAGGCCGATTCGATCGAGTATGGGTACCGGGTCCCCTTTGGCAGCGTACACGTCTTCATCGGCAAGATCGGTGAGCCTGGGCCTGGGCCGGACATCTACACCGACCCCGTCGAGACGGCTCAGCGTGCGAGATCTATCCAGGGTAAACCGGCCATGAAGCGTGCCTTCGTTGGAGTCATCTACGGAGGAGAGCGTGAGGACGAATCAGAGCACGGTAGCGAGACCGTCGTCTATTCCGGCGATGAGTCCTTGACCGGAGAGACCGAGTTGCTATACCGGATGCAAGACGATCAGGTTAGGGGTTGTTCCGATGGCGACAGTATTCCGGACCCCCCAGGCCAGATCAACCGGGTTGGAATATTCATGGCTGGCACCCAGGCGGCGAATTATTCTTCGACTGCCGCAGCAATGCTCTCCGGATCCGCAGCAGCAGCGGCAGCAGGGGCAGGAGGCCTTGTGCGCCCGCCGGTTCAAGTTCTATCTGATCTGTTTGACGCACTAGCCGCGCTTATGGCAGAGGATGATCCGGTGGATCAAGAGGCTCATAATGCAGAAATTGCGAAGGTGAGAGAGCAGACCATGCAAGCCAAAGCGGATCTGGCAGCAGAAAAAGACCGGATGGCTGCAGAGCGGGCCGCTTTGGACGCACAGGCCTATAAACTCATGCTTGACCAGAATGCATCACAGGAGGTTTTGAAGCAGAAGCACATATCACGCCTGCCGTTAGGGTTTGACCCCCGAAATCTCTTTCACACTCCAGGAGTTGGACCCAGTAATCCACCGCGGTACCAGGAGACAAACCAGATTGAGGCGCCAGGGCCAGGGGCGACGGTCCAGCCTCGCCTGATGGAACCCCCTCACCAAAATATTGTGGTTCCTCCGCCGGTCCAGACGCCCCGGGGTCATTATTCGAATCCTATGGACAACCTTGTTGCGGCCGCAGCACGGTTAGAGGCCATCCCAGTCGAAGGGGGTTCTCCGCAAGCAATAGAGACGCGCCAGGTTAAGGAGCTTCTCCGGACCGCGCTGATTCAGCAGGAGGCATACTCATACAGCCGTGATCGGATTCATTCTACGCCCCGTCCGAGCCAGAGCTATAGCAGGCGCATAGATGAACCGGCCATATCAAGCAATGCGCAAGGCCGTGAAGCGGCCCGTGGTGATGACCCGGCAGGTGGTATAGTCGATGCTCGGGATGCGGTGAACTGGGCCCGGGCGCAAAGGGAGGCCGAGTTAGCTGCACAGGATAATGCGGGCCAACTTACACCGGTTCGTTCTGCCACCTTTGCCAGACCAGGAATCACATCCGCTCTGGGAGTGCCTTGCTTGATCCCTGCTTTACGTAATGTGCGCCTGCCCAAAGATTTCAAGGGTCCACGCAAGGTGCCGAATTATACCGCTGATTTACCCCCTGAAGCATGGATAGAGAGTTATGAGATGGCCATGGAAATGCTGGACGTGGATGAGGCCGCATGTGCAAAATATTTCACCATGATGCTTGAGGGCACGGCTCGTACTTGGTTAAAGAGCCTACCGCCCAATTCTATCAGCTCATGGGCCTAGTTGCGGGCCCGGTTTATACAGAATTTCAAGGATACATGTAAGCAGCCCAAGTCCATAGTAGACCTGGCGGCTTGTGTCCAGGAAGAAGGAGAATCAACGACCCATTGGGTGCGCCGCGTTTCGGAAATTTTGCACTCGTCTGACAGGATTAATGCTGACTCTGCGGTCTTAACTCTGGAAGGCAACTGCCGGTTTGAGCCTCTAAAATTGAAATTGGGGCGCATGAAGCGGTTCTGTAATGACATGGGAACCCTCATGGCTGCTTTAGTGAAGTATGCCGATTCGGACAGTACCAAGGATCCCGAGCTTAATGATGATGAAGCAGGGATGGGAAAGAAGAATAGAAACTCCAAACAGCAGCAGAACAAACTAGCAGGTCATGGAAACGGAGGCAAGCACAAAGCGGACGGCAGTGTGGACTTTGTGGCCAACACTAATGCACAGGACAGGGGGCAGCGGCGCAGAGGTAAATCGGCAAATCGTAACGGGGCTCACAATCCTAATGCAAGCCGTTTGAACTATTTGTTGAATCAGCCTTGCCCAAAGCACGGGACGAAGGAGGCACCGGCTAACCATCTTTGGAAAGATTGCTATATCATGCAGGAGTTCAAGAACTCTAATGTTTTCCGGTATGATCACGGATCAGGTGGCGGTTCAGGATCCGGTTTTAGCGGGCCGGATCACTATGGGGTTCCCGGTTCAGGTCGTAATCAGGGCGGTCACAACCACCAGAATAATCAGAACAGCCAGCAGCAGCAGCAGCAGTCAGGCTATCAGAGCCAGCCAAAGCAGTTGAGCAATGGGCAATACCATGTCTTCACAACGGGCTTGGATAAGCGCGACCGAAAACTCCACAAGCGAGCGGTGAATTCTGTTGAACCGGCCTTACCGTGTTACTTACGCTGGTCAGAGCAACCCATCGTGTGGAGCAGAGAAGATCACCCGCCCCGGGTTGATAATCCGGGCCAGTTAGCATTAGTGGTGGACCCTCAGGTGGGGGGTTATAAATTCACCAAGGTACTCATGGATGGAGGAAGCAGTATTAACATACTATATTACGAGACATTCAGGCGCATGGGACTAACAGACAAGGATCTCAGACCGTCGAATACGGTATTCCATGGTGTTGTGCCAGGTAAATCTGCATATCCTGTTGGTAAAATAGCTCTAGATGTGGTTTTTGGAGACGAGCACGACTCCCGGTCGGAAAAATTGAGCTTCGAAGTGGTGAAGATCCAAAGCCCGTATCACGCCTTGTTTGGGCGACCGGCTTATGCCAAGTTCATGGCGCGGCCTTGTTATATCTACTTACAGCTCAAGATGCCGGGTTACAAGGGGACGATAACGGTTCACGGGAACCGTAGGATCGCTTTGGAATGTGAAGAGGGTGATGCGGCTTACGCAGAGTCGGTCTGTGCCACGGAAGAGTTGAAGTATTATAAGGACAAGGTCGATCCGGCGGATATGACCCCTTTAAAGAAGCCAACTACAGAGCATGATTCAGATCTGAAGTTCAAATCGGCAGCTGAGACCAAGCTTGTTGACTTCGTGCCTGGTGATTCATCCAAGCAGTTCACTATCAGTGCCAACCTGGATCCCAAATAGGAAAGCGCGCTCATCGAGTTCATCCGTGAGAATCGGGACATTTTTGCATGGAAGCCATCTGACATGCCAGGTGTACAGAGGGAACTCGCTGAGCACACTCTTAATGTGGATCCTAAGTATAAACCGGTGAAACAGTTCCTCCGCCGGTTTAACGAAGAAAGACGCAAAGCCATTGGAGAGGAAGTGGCCAGGCTTTTAGCAGCTGGTTTTATTATTGAGGTGTTCCATCCAGAGTGGCTTGCTAATCCGGTGCTGGTTCTTAAGAAAAACGGCACTTGGCGTATGTGTGTGGATTACACAGATCTTAACAAAGCCTGTCCGGCAGACCCTTTTGCCCTCCCCCGTATTGATCAGATCATTGATGCCACGGCGGGTTGTGAGCGTTTGAGTTTTTTGGATGCATACTCTGGATATCATCAGATCAAGATGGCGGTTAAGGACCAGGAGAAAACAGCATTCATTACTCCCTTTGGAGCCTTCTGCTATGTATCTATGCCCTTTGGGCTCAAGAGTGCCCAAGCCACCTATCAACGGTGTGTACAGAATTGCCTGCATGAGCAGATCGGCCGTAATGTGCACGCATATGTGGATGATATTGTAGTAAAATCAAGGCAGAAGGAGACACTGGTGGATGATTTGAAGGAGACCATTGACAACTTGCGAGCTTACAGGATGATTCTTAATCCGGCCAAGTGTGTTTTTGGTGTTCCAGCAGGCAAGTTACTGGGTTTCTTGGTGTCTAACAGAGGAATTGAGGCTAATCCGGAGAAGATTACGGCTATTACATCTCTAGCTAAACCGGAGTGTATCAACGATGTTCAGCGTTTGGCGGGCCGAATCGCTGCGCTGAGCCGGTTTATCAGCCGCCTCGGGGAGAAGGCTATCCCTTTGTACCAAATGCTGAGGAAGACAGACAATTTCGTCTGGAGTCCAGCTGCTGACGAGGCATTTGAGGACCTGAAGCGGCAGTTAGCCAATCCACCTGTTCTTGCAGCTCGGGTCGACAAGGAGCCACTATTATTATATGTAGCGGCTAATGCTCGGGCAGTTAGCGTGGCTATTGTGGTGGAGCGCAAAGAGGCGGGCAAGGAATATCCGGTTCAGCGGCCGGTTTATTATATCAGTGAGGTGCTGATTGAATCCAAGCAAAGGTATCCGCATTGGTAGAAGCTGGTTTATGGTGTTTTTATGGCCAGTCGGAAGTTGAAGCAGTATTTTCAAGGACACCCCATCACAGTGGTCAGTTCAGCTCCCTTGGGTGATATTATACAGAATCGGGAGGCGACTGGCCGGATTGCCAAGTGGGCTATAGAGCTGGGGCCGCACGGACTGAAGTACGTGCCTCGGACGGCAGTGAAGTCTCAAGCACTTGTTGATTTCATCAATGATTGGATGGAATTACAAGCACCAGAGGAGAAGCCGGATCACACATATTGGACTATTCATTTTGACGGATCCAGGCAATTGGAAGGCTCGGGGGCTGGAGTCGTATTAACTTCCCCGTGAGGTGATAAGTTTTGTTATGTTCTCCGCTTAATGTTCCCTTGTACTAATAATGCAGCTGAGTATGAAGCCTTGCTCCATGGTCTGCGGATGGCTAAAGAGATGAATTTAAGCCGGGTTAAGTGTTTTGGTGACTCGGACCTAGTGGCTCAACAGTTGTCTGGCACTTGGGATTCTAAAGACTCGCTCATGGCTGCATATCGTCGGGAAGTGGATAATATTGCAGGTTGTTTCAAGGGTTATCAAGTGGATCATGTGGACCGTCGGAAGAATGAAGCGGCGGATGCTTTAAGCCGGTTGGGCTCTCAGCATAAACCGGTTCCGCCTAACGTCTTTTTGGATGTGTTGCACAATCCGTCAGTCAAGCTCCCAGGTGAAGCGGATTTGGCTATTCCTGATCCGGAGTCCCAATTGGTGGCAGCCCTGCGTGTTATTCCGGATTGGACAGTTCCTTATCTTGCGTACATGAAAAGGGGGGAGTTGCTAGAGGATGAGATTCTGGCCAGGCAGATAGTCCGGCGATCCAAGTCTATGACGATTGTCAATGGTGAATTACATCATTGCAGTGTATCAGGGGCGTTTCAACGTTGTGTTTCTCCTGAGGAAGGCTGTGAAATCTTAAGAGAAATCCATGAAGGGGATTGTGGGCACCACGCCGGTTCAAAGTCTCTGGTTGCAAAGGCGTTTCGTCACGGGTTCTACTGGTTGACAGCACATGCTGACGCGGAGGACTTGGTTAAACGGTGTGATGGATGTCAGAAATTTTCAAGGCGTGCTCATGTGCCGGCTCAGGAATTGAGGATGATCCCAATAACATGGCCGTTTGCAACTTGGGGGCTAGACATGGTTGGACCTTTTAAAAGATCCAAGGATAAGAAAACTCACCTTTTGGTGGCAGTTGATAAATTTACCAAGTGGGTTGAAGCGGAGCCTGTCAGCAAGTGTGATGCAGCAACAGCGGTACAGTTCATCAAGAAGGTGATTTTCCGGTTTGGTTTTCCACACAGTATCATTACTGATAATGGTACCAATTTATCCAAGGGCGCTATGAAGGAGTTCTGTGAACGAGAGCACATCCGACTTAATGTGTCGTCAGTGGCACACCCCCAGTCCAATGGATAGGCAGAACGAGCCAATCAGGAAATCTTGAGAGGCATCAAACCCCGGCTTTTGGTCCCATTGCAAAGAACACCAGGATGTTGGGTTGAAGAGCTACCATCTGTATTATGGAGTATCAATACTACGCCAAACCGGTCCACAGGATACACGCCATTTTTCATGGTCTATGGAGCAGAGGCAGTTCTCCCTAGTGACATCCGGCACGATTCGCCTCGTGTGGCAGCTTATGTTGAGGCAGACAATGAGACAGCACGACAAGATGCTTTGGACCTATTGGACAAGGAGCGTGATATAGCGGCTGCCCGTTCGGCAATTTACCAGCAAGATCTTCGTTGCTATCACAGTCGCCGGGTTAGAACCAGAACTTTTCAAGAAGGAGATTTGGTGCTTCGATTCATCCAAGATCAAACGGATATGCACAAGTTATCCCCACCTTGGGAGGGACCTTTCGTAGTCAGCAAGAATCTGCACAACGGGTCGTATTATCTGATTGATATTCGAGAGCATCAAGACTTACGTACATCAGAGGAGGAGACCGGCAGACCGTGGAATATAGCTAATCTTCGGCCTTACTATACTTGAGCCATTGGCTCTATCTATGTACATATCATGACAATGTATATATTATCTTTGATATATCAAACCGGAGCCTCAGCTGAAGCAGGGGTCTCTGTCTGTCTCATCATGCGAGGTTACACGGAGTGGTTCTGTTTAAAGCGGCCTCCGGTTTACCCCTTGACATTTGTTTTTATATATCACTGGGGGCCTTGGTCGTGTCCGAACCAACGAACACCCTTTGATAGGCGACAGCCACCAGATTATTTGGGGACTTGGTCAAGTCTGAACCAGTCACGCCTCTTGGTCGGCCTAAGGCCACAAAATCATTTGGGGGCATGGTCGGGCCCGAGCCATTGCTACGCCTCTTGATCTGGCATATATGCCATGAGTCATTTGGGGACCTGGCTGACCTGAATCATTGTCACTCCTATTGGGGGCCTTGATCCTGTCCGACCATGGTAATGCCATCTGAACAGCTCAGTATAGCATATTTTTGCAAATGGTTTTTATTCTTACTTTTGCTTCCATGTTGTTTTCATGGTTTGTTCGTTTTTTGTTTTTGTTGGATTTCTTTATGTCAACAAGTATATTTTTTCCGGGTTAGCCAATGATTTTTGATCCCCCTTCTAATCCGGAGGATTCTGCCCGGTTTACCTTTTCCCTGTTAACATCATGGAGTAACCAGGGGGCTCGTATTAAGTCAGTACGGTTTGTACGGGGGCTACTTTCTCCCTTTTTTGATGGTAATGGTTTATAAAAACCACTGCTTCAGGCTTGGATAAGCCAGCCTTATACCCAAACATGTTCAAATCTTTCTGATTGCAGGAAATATGAGTTAAAGTTTTTCAAGCAAAAGCTTCAGTACTTATGCACGAAGGCATATTCCAGGCAGAAGTTTTAATTATCCTATTACAAGGCAGCATGGTGCCCAGACAAAATCATTGTTTTTGTGGAAGGATGTTGCAAATAGGTCTTCAAACCGGCTTCCGGTTCAAGCCTGCTCCTCATCCTCCGCCGCTTCAGCTTCCTCGTCTCTACCCATTGGCTGGAAATCAACAGTGGTCCAGTCGATTCCCATTAAAGCTTGGAAAACAGCCTCTTCATGGATCAGGGAAGACGGTTCAATATCAGGGGCGTAAGTGTGCTTACGGATTGGAGGAATCAGATTCTCCGCTTCAACAGTTGGGGCAGGCACTCGCTTGTTTTGATTATTATATTGCGCTTGATAATGCGTCAAATCTGCCTCTTCAGCTAGCTGGCAAGCCAGAGGGCGCACTGCACGGTTTATGGCCCTTAAATCTTCTTCGTTGAACTCAGAGCCATCTTCTTTCAGACTGGGATAGCCTTGAGCTGCTTCCACAGGATCAAACTCGGGCACCCATGCCTTTGCCCGGATTAAGGCATTGATGGCTCCGGTTCGGGCAGCGGATTTTTTCAGTTCCTCAATTCGGGCTAGAAGCATTGACAGCTTGCTAAGAGTGTCCTGGATTAAAGAAGGCGTCGGGTTGTTGTGAGAAGCTGTGGTGATGATCCGTTGGGCTCCGGTATACAATTGTTCTACCAAGGTGTAGGTAGCTTTCAATTTCTTCCGCACATCATTTCCTAAGTGCCCAATACGTGTGCCTACAACAAGATTGGAATGGTCTCAAACCGGACTTACGATACAGCAGATTCAAATTCATCACAGAAGTTACAAGGAGCTTACCAAAGATTGCAGCAGTCATGGAGTGTATTTGCCGCTGTACGGCCATCAGTTCATCCACCACCGGTTTAAGGGCCGCTTCAGCATTTTCTGCTCTTTTGGTTAAACCGGCCTTCTCAGTGGCCCAGTCAGACCGCTCTTTCTTGAAATTTTCTTTCAGCCATTCAGCAGTGCTCAAAGCGCTGGTTAATTCTTGCTTGGCCTTATCTGTTTCAGCTTGGTGGGTCTTCAGGGCCTCCTGCAAGTCGGCAATCCGGTCCTCCTTGATTTTAATCTCAGCCTGCATACAGATGGCATTTTAAAGCTTTACACAGGCGAGCCAAGAAATTTAAGTATCAACCACATAACAAAGTTATATGCCTGATACTTGGGGGCTAATGTACCTTCAATTTTTTGTATATTGCTCGATTACAAAGTCCCAAGCTCAATACAAGTATTCAATTTGGCACTTGGGGGCTAATGGCTATTTGATCAAGTCATGTTCTAAGGACAGCTTTTTATTTCTTAGCCCCGGTTTGTTTATGCTAAACCGGCCTTCGAGGGTTATGCCGACGGATTTCAAAAACT
>NC_057810.1:421826168-421853664 GCF_018294505.1 Triticum aestivum
GGATCAAGTCCCGGTTTGACCAAAGTCACAAACCGGCCCTTGGGGGCTACTGGGATGAATGCAATGACAGAAAAGAAAGATGGAATTTACCTCAAACTTATCCCTCGTCATTTTGACCAGACCAGCTTCACAGTCACGGCTAGTGTAAAGCCGGTTTAAATAGCCAGAGTGAAGATCTTGAGCATTCAGAGCGGCGTATGTTTCTAATTCAACATCCCATTTTCCTTTGTTCAAAGGGGAAGAATCCTCTTTGATGGTATGCCTGGTAAGGGTGGCAGGATTCCCGGGTTCAGAACGGCCTAAATCGGTAATCACAACATCATCATCTTTTGACTCGCCGGTTTGGTTTGGTGCGGCCGTTTTGTCAGCAGGAGTGTGAGATTTTTCAATCTGGACAGAGCTGGCAGGCGGATCAGCAGACGCTGGAGTATTAATAAAACCTTCTTCAGGGATAACGTCGTCTTGTAGAGGAGGATCATTGGGGATGTCTTCAGAAATAAACATTTCACGATCCGGCGCTTGGTTATGTTCTGGGGCCACATTTTCTTCAGCTGCTCTATCCAGGCGGGCCTTCTTGCTTAGCTTCGGTTTAGCCCTGAAAGAAAAATAAAAATTAAGGAAAAGTGTAAACCATTGCGTAGTATACTGGAAGCATATGTTCGGTTGAACTTACCCAGCAACTGTTTTCAAAGGTGGTAGCTGGGTGGCCGACGATTCACCAGATGATGAATGAGAAGTGACCTGATAATCGAAGTTGGATGGATTAAGAGGTTGACGGAAGAAACCCGCTTTACGATTTAAATCAATAAAAAGGTCGGAGACCTCGGAGCGGCATTTTCGAACCGGACTGTTTGGTAAACCGGCAAAGGTAACTACCTGGCCACTATGTCGGGTTGTGCGGCGAGCTTCGTGTTGCTGGGTCTTCATAAGAAATTGGGAATCCAGATAAGCAAGAGGATGAGAAAATTTAATTTTCCGGTTTGCCCGGCGAAATTTTGGCAAAGGCAGGATTTCTGAATCAGAAGAGAGAATGGTTACCTCAACGAAACCCGCGTTGCTGGCTTCAGCGTCATCCTGGCAAGCATTATCATCAATAAGGCGTGTAAAAAGCAAGCCAAGTGAATCAAGTTCTACCTCAAGATCCGGATTACCCACATCATCGTCAATGGCTGGGTCAGATGAAGCGGTGGTTTTTCTCTTATGAGCTGGTTTCTTGATAATCTTGGTCTTGGGCCGGGTTGGCCGTCCTGCCTTCTCCGTTTTGTCTTGAGGAAGTTTCTTACTCCAAAACGGATTATCACCCTGGATCAGCAGTAATTAAACGTTGAACGTATAAAATAGTAAACCGGTTCAACAATAAAGCAATTAAAATATTACCGCTGGCGGTTTGTTGGTGGTGCAGTAAGGAAGCAGACCGGTTTGAGCACAGAGGTGCTCCGGTTCATTCAGCATCTTTTTCACAGATTCTGTGACTTCGTCCTCAGGAAGTTGGATTTTAGTGTGTCGGAGTGGGTCATCGACACTATCAGTATACTCGCACATCAAATTTGGGCACCGGCTTAGAGGCAAAATGCTCCATGATATCCAGCAGCGTGCAAGGTCTATTCCTGTTAAACCATTGGCCATGAAGGCCCGGAGCTTGGACAGTTGAGGAGCATATTTAATTCTCTCCTTGGCGCTTAGCCTTTGTGGAAAAGGGTGAGTGTTGCTGAGCCGTTCCGGACGGAAGCCAGGCAAGGGATTTTCATTGGCAGGAGATGTGTCCTTGCAATAAAACCAAGTTACGTTCCATTCTTTGGGGTGCGTATGGAGTTTGACGTGAGGGTAGGTGATTTCTTTCCTCTTCTGAATGGCCATACCGCCCAGTTCGGTATTAGGGCCGTCAGTGAATTCAGTACGACGGTTCAGATGAAAGAGATCCCTAAATAACTCGACTGAAGGCTCGTCTTGAAGATATGCCTCAGAAAGTACTTGAAAATGACATAGATTGGTGACGGAGTTGGGGCCGATATCCTGTGGACGGAGTTGAAAGTTGGCTAACACATCCCGATAAAATTTGGAGCCGGGAGGTTTGAAGCCCCGGGCCATATGATCTGTGAAGACCACGACCTCTCCTTCCTGGGGCGTAGGAGGACATTCATCTCCAGGAACCCTCCAATGAATCGTGTTTTTGCTATCCAAAGCGCCAATCAGGACTAGATCGTTCAGCTCTGATTCTGTGACATGGGAGGGAACCCAGTTGCACTCGTACACTTGTTTGGCCATGACGAGATCTACAAGAAATAAGTGATCCGGTTCAAGAACATGCCGGATGAAACGGTGTTGATCTAATTACGGTAAACCGGAGGCAGTACCCATAAACCGGTCTTCTACAATGCAGCATCAGATGGATTTTGGCGGTTCAACCAGGGGACTAATGACATATATACCGGTCTAGCAATTTTTTCTCTATGGTGAAGTTAAACCGCCTGGCCTAAGCATCAGAAGCAATTGAAACTATGGATAACTGGTTATGCAGAAACAAGTTTCACAAAATTATGTTACAGCTACGGATCTACAGCAAGCTCATAAAAATAGGAAATATTTCAAAGACTAAGGCGGAAACAGAAGTGAACCATCGAGCAGATATGTGCAGGAGATTTATGAGCTTGGATGAGAAATAACAAGCGGATACTAAAGGCATCGTTATTAAGCACAGCAAGAGTTCACAGATGCATTCAAGGACAGAGAACAGCCATGAACGCGCAATGAACATAGCAAGAACATGGAACCCTAAGAACAGATCTAGGTTAAGAAGGAGAGAGGACTTGCTGGGAACGGAGAAGATGCGGAAAGACGCCGCAACACTCTGGTACGTTCAGGTTGATGCAGCGGCCCGAGACGAGGCAGAGGTCGACGATGGTGGCGGAGCTGCAAAGCCGGCGACGTGAGGAAGAAGAAGAAGAAGGGACGAAGGGGAAGAGAAAGGAAATGACCCTTCGGTTTTATTTATAAGGCAGTCGAGCTAGGTCAAACGCGCGAATCCAGGAGCTGTCATTAAGAGGGCGTTATGAATTTCATGATGACGTCATGCCGGTTTACAGTAACCAAAACTGATGACGTCATGCCGGTTTACAGTAACCAAAACTGATGACGTCATGCCGGTTTACAGCAACTAAAAATAATGACGACATGGAGATTTGCCAATTAACAGAAGATATCCAAGACGCAAGATGGTGTGAAGGATTGACATGAACCAGTTCAAATCAATCTGGGGCCTAATGTTGGGGATATTACCACTAGGTATAAACCGGCTTACTTGGGCCGGGTTAACTTCATTAGTGGTGTAAACAGATGAGGGCCCAAGGCCTGTAGATGGTTAGAACATATAGCCATAAACCGGCCGCGTGTATGGCTTGTGTTGTAAGTAAGGAATAGAAAGATAGCAACCGGAGTACGAGTATGAACCGGTTAGGACTCTATGGACCGACGGGCGCCACCCGTGTATATAAGGGGGCGACCCGGTGGCGGTTTAGGGGAGACAACGACAACTCGAGCCTAGGCGAAGCTTGTTTGCTCCCTAGCCATCGAGATCATATCAATTCCACCACAACTAGACGTAGGCTGTTACCTTCATCGAAGGGGCCGAACTAGTATAAAACCCTCGTGTCTTTGTGTCCGCTTTAACCCCTTCAAGTAAACTCATAGCGATGGCTCCACGACTAAGTCCTTTCGCTAGGACACCTGCCGTGACAAATCCACGACAGATACCCAACGCGTAAACTCGTCGAATGCATTTTGGCGATCCTCAAGATAGAAGATGAGAAGATTTGTTGAACCAGTTTTCAAGACCGGCAACCGAAGATGAAGAACAGTTCGGAAGAATCGAGGAGCGTCCCTAACTTGAAGACCGGTTCAGGGGGGCTACTGACGGTGTCCTGGACTAGGGGGTACTCAACGCGTCGTCTCCCGATCAGTTGGATTGGGCCGAGGACCCCCATGGCCGTATACTCATGGGCCAGTCCGGACAGCTGCCGCATACAAGGAAGAATCAACAAGACTTGGCGATCAAGACAAGGACTCCTCCCCCACCGGCGTATTCGGCTAGGACTTGTTATCCTAGGCCTCTGGTGCATTATATAAACCGGGGCCAGGCTAGTCGATAGACATATACAACAACAATCATACCATAGGCTAGCTTCTAGGGTTTAGCCTCCTTGATCTCGTGGTAGATCCACTCTTGTAACACACATCATCAATATTAATCAAGCAGGACATAGGGTTTTACCTCCATCGAGAGGGCCTGAACCTGGGTAAAACATCGTGTCCCTTGCCTCCTGTTACCATTGATCCTAAGACGCACTGCTTGGGACCCCCTACCCGAGATCCGCCGGTTTTGACACCGACACCTCCCTTGAGCTAGCATCCCAGAGCGCTTCGCGAAAATCCATTCCAGCATGGACGGCCGTCGCAGCTCTTCTTCTTGCCCTCCTCGCCCTAAGTCGGGGGATTGGGGAGAGTGCTCAGTTCCTCACAGCCGTTTGGTGAAGTTACAAACTCAACGGTTTTTTCCAGCGGCATTCATGGTCTCCGTCCGAGCTGGAATAGCTACTTACGACGGAGGGGAACAAGCTGAGGGATCTCCTAACCCGTCTCCGGAGGAGCGAATATGCCTCATCTCACATCTGCTGAGGGGCGTCGGGTTTCCTATCCACCCGTTTCTCCGAGGGCACTTGGAATTCTATGGCCTCCAGTTACACAATCTTACCCCAGCCTCCATTCTGCACATAGCGGGATACGTTGCCCTTTGCGAGCTGTTTTTACGCTGCGAACCACACTTCGGATTGTGGAGGAAGTTGTTCTGCCTTGTCCTCCGCACCCAGGGGGAGTCCCTTGTATCAAGTGGGCGGGGCCGAAGTATGGCGCATTGCCGAGACCGGATACCTGTCCGGCACTCCTGAGAATGCACCAGAAAACTGGCCTTCAGAGTGGTTCTACATAAATGACGTTCCCCTTCCGGATCCAGTCCGGAGGGGTCTCCCCAAATTCAGCAACGCCCCATCGAGGGCACGCCTAAGCTGGCGTCCCCGGGGCCCTCAAGGAGAGGACACAAGGGAGATATTCCTCCTGATGAACAGGATAAAGTTGTTGGCCAAGTCCGGACTGACGATTGTTGAGGTCATGGCAATATGCATAAAGCGAGGAGTGCAGCCGCTTCAATATCGGGGAAAGCCCATGTGGCATTACAACGGGGAAGATGACGCCACCCGCTGTGGTTGGAAGGGTCCAGACTCCGCTGCCGCTTTGGCAAGGATTTTGTCTGATTTGTACAAAGGGGAAGAGGAGGAGTTCCTTCGTATAAAAACGCCGAACGGATTCCCCATGTACAACCCCCCAAAGTGGGTAAGTTGCCATTCTTTTCCCAGTTTCATTTACTCTATCATTCTTCTGCTAAGATTACTTGCATCAATGCGTCTAAGCAGGAATTGAGGAGGGCCGTGGAAGGAATCTTCAGCCCCTCCCCCCAACCAGAGGACCCTGGAAGGGCCCTAGATCCGGGACTCAAAGTAGATCCGGATATTACCGTGGAGCTTGTCAACGGAGTATTTTATCAGGCGAGCTGGGACGGTGCCCTAGTGGCCACTACGGCCGACTCCCCTGGACTGCTTCCCATGTCGCATGTAAGCTGAGCTAAAAAAACCCTATCCTCCGAAGAGGACTTTCCCCGGGTATTGTAATTTTACCTTTGAGGCGTTGCTCTATTTGCAGAAACGACGGCCGAAGCGAGGGGCTGAGCCCCTAGGGACTCGTCAACCACGGGCGTCCGGATCGGGCAGGCTCAGGAGGAAGGCGGTGAGGGCTGACACACCGCTGCAGAGGTAAAGTCATAGCCTATCCTGCTGTCATAGAATTTGAAATATGACAGCGCCCTTTGTGTCTGGCAGGAAGAGGAATAACCGGGCTATATCCGGAAACGCCACCAACCACACCTCCACAAGCCGGGTTCCAGAACCGGCTTCGAGGGCGGAGGCGGACACGGGGCCAGCACCGCATAGCTTCCCGACGGAGGGTACGGATATGTGTTCGGCCACGAACTCCGAAGTGGACAGCGCCATGAACCACCGACGCCGAAGGGCCATGCTTCGACACAACATCTTTTCTGAAGAGGCTTTTAATGCCTTCAATTCGGCGGACGCATATGTCCGAGCCGCTCGAGGTGGGCTTTCCCAAGCAACAAGCCAATATACCAAAGACATACAGGTAAGAGATTTTGATAAGTATGCCTAGCAGTAGCCCCTGAGACTTAGAATAGTTGCGACAACTGTTTGAAGGATCAATATATCTGCAGGTCCTTGTGGACAAGAATGAACAATTGGCGCGTGAGCTGGAGTCCTGCAAGGCCCAATTATCTGATGCGGTAGCCAAGTTAGAGGGATCCCAAAAGGCCCCTGTCAGTAATATTTGTCTCCATTATACACAGATGTGCTAGTTAATAGATGGCTAGTGCGGTTAGTATAACAGTAAGTTCTGCAGACAATCCTGGAGTGAATCCGGATGGCGCAGTGGGTGACGACTCGCATTTCCAACGGCAACTAAAGGTCGGCGAGCGCATCCTTACGCAGGTGACGCAAGAGAAGAACAAGCTTCATGATGCCAATATTCGTCTGGACGTGGAATTAAAGGACGTCCGTGCACAACTGGCGGACTCCGTGAAGGAGAACAAAAAACTTCGTCGCGGCATTTATGGTAAGAACTCAAGCGAACTATTTGATAGTTCGGCGAGGAAGTTTATTAAAAAGATTTTTCCTTGCAGGAATGTTAACGGGTCACCCTGAAGAGGAGATGCCCTCATCTGCAGGTGATTTGCTGCAAGAACTGTCGCAGATGCACAATCGTGCTCGGCAGGTATGCACGGCGTTGCTCAGGCCTTGTGGCCATCAAGCCATCTGCCGAATGGCATGGGGGAGCTTGTGGACCTGCTCCAAGGAGCCCGGCGGCGCTTCCATCTGTGGAAGATATCAGTCTGCCGGCAAGGGGAAAGAGAAGCCTGGGCGATGGTGAAGACACGCTACACCAAGCTGGACCCTAACCATATGGCTGAAGTGGGAACGGCGGGGCCCGATGGGCAAGAAATTCCCGTGAGCCTGATGTATGACCAGGTAGCATTAGCCACTAAGTATTCTCAGCAGGATTGTAGGCTAGATAACCTGTTAGATGGTATAGAGGAGGAATATAGTCATTCTCAGTGACTGTGTAAATTGATTGGCACAAGTAGCCTCTAGCCGGATTGAAATCATTTGTCATGGCGGACCTTTTTGCTTCAGCCCCCGGACCCTATAGTCCGGGGTGTGTCCGAATACTCGCTCGGTTATGCGAAAACCGGGGCATGCATGGAGACCAGGCGTAGGGGTCATAGGTGCATGAACAGACAAGTACCCAACTAGTTATGTTATATTGCATGGATAGCAAGAAACATCTTCTAGGGAGAATAGTTCCGTTAGGGGTTCCTTTCCCTAGGTATCCATGTGTCGATGCACATGTGCGGACTACGCGCGATGGCGCAGGATACCAAGTTTTTTTGTTGTAACCAACGAATACATCCTTTGTTCACCGATCGAATATTCTCTTAAGGAAACTAGCTTTCAGCTTCACCCAGTCTGAGGTACACATCTGGCTCAACCGGCAGTAACAATCGCAGAGGTGCTCCCCTTATGCCCTAGACGAATTAACGGGAACTTAGGGCATAAACACAAGAGCCAGGCAACCCAGCTTGGCCACATATTAAGTCATATCGATGCATATAATGGTTAAGAAAGGGCACATATGGAGAACGAACGCATATGTGATGGGCAAAAAGCCATTAAAGTAATTATGTCTAGCTTCCGAATAGGAAGCCCCCAGACACATCTTGCACACATGGTACGGCCGGGATAATCCGGGAATCCGCACTGTATTAAACACTTTGTGTGAATGGAAAGAGGGTCGAGAAAGGAGAGAAACAGTGGTGGAGCATAATTTAAAAAGGAGGGGTGAGGAGAGGAACACTGCGTTCGGCGTTAGGTGTAGAATCTCCGGAGTCTAGTCGCGTTCCATGGGTTCGGCTCGAGTCTGTTGTCAGATGCATTACATAGGTGGTACGCTCCTCCGGTGAGAACTTTGTCGATGACGAAGGGACCTTCCCATTTGGGTTTGAGTTTGTCCTTCTTCTTCTTCGGTAGGCGTAGAACGAGCTCGCTAATATTGTAAGTTTTGGCCCGCACTTCTCTGCTTTGATATCGCCGAGCCTGCTGCTGGTAGATTTGGGAACGGGCTTTTGCGGCATCGTGCTCCTCCTCCAGGGCGTCCAAGTTATCCTGCCGATCTAACTCGGCTTCCTTCTCTTCGTACATGCGTACGCGTGGCGAATCATGTATTATGTCGCAGGGTAGTACTGCTTCCGCACCGTACACCATAAAGAATGGTGTGTATCCGGTGGTTCGATTCGGTGTGGTCCGCAGCCCCCAGAGTACGGAGTCGAGCTCCTCTACCCAGTGCATATCCGATTCTATTAAAGATCGCACTAATCTAGGTTTTAGGCCGCTCATGATAAGACCATTTGCCTGTTCAACATGGCCGTTTGTTTGCGGGTGGTAGACGGAAGCGTAGTCGAGTTTAATGCCCATTTTACTGCACCAAGTTTTCACTTCATCGGCTATGAAATTTGAGCCATTATCAGTGATGATGTTGGGGGACACCGTACCGGTGTACAACCCCGGATATGAAGTCTATTACTGGTCCGGATTCGGCCGTTTTAACTGGTTTGGCTTCGATCCATTTGGTGAATTTGTCCACCATGGCCAATAGGTATTTTTTCTTATGGCTTCCCCCTTTAAGGGGCCCGACCATATCCAACCCCCAGACCACGAAGGGCCAAGTTATGGGGATTGTTTGGAGAGCGGTGGGGGGCATATGACTCTGATTTGCAAAGAGCTGGCAGCCGATGCAATGTTGGACAAGGTCCTGTGCGTCAGCTCGGGCCGTCGGCCAATAGAAGCCTATACAGAAGGCTTTGCTGACTAGCGCTCGAGCTGCGGTGTGGTGCCCGCCTAGTCCAGCATGAATTTCAGCCAGGAGTTGCCGCCCTTCCTCTTCGGAGATGCACCTTTGGAGCGCACCGGTCGCGCTTTTCTTGTAGAGTTCCCCTTCGTGGACCTTGTAAGCTTTAGAACGCCGGACTATGCAGCGTGCTTCATTTTGGTCTTCAGGGAGCTCCTGCCTATTTAGGTAGGCCAAGAACGGCTCGGTCCACGGGGCAATTACGGCCATGATTTCATGGGCCGAAGGTGTTATTTCGGTGGCAGAGCCTCCAATTGTGTCGGATGGTTCGGAGTCTGGGGGTGTATTCGGATCTGTGCTGGTATTGCCGGACTCCCCTTCCCATACTACGGATGGCTTGAACAGCCTTTCGAGGAATATATTAGGTGGGACAGGGTCACGTTTGGCACCGATGCGGGCAAGGACGTCCGCCGCTTGATTGTTTTCTTGAGCCACGTGGTGGAATTCGAGCCCCTCGAACTGAGCTGACATTTTGAGGATGGCATTATGATAGGCCGCCATTTTTGGATCCTTGGCATCAAAGTCTCCGTTTATTTGTGATATTGCGAGGTTCGAATCCCCGTGCACTTCCAGGCGTTGGATGCCCATAGAGACTGCCATCTGAAGACCATGTAACAGGGCCTCATATTCAGCCGCATTGTTGGAGTCTGTGTATAATATTTGTAGGACATACTGGACCGTGTCCCTAGTGGGAGACGTCAGGACTACCCCTGCTCCCAGTCCGGCCCACATTTTAGAGCCGTCAAAGTGCATGATCCAGTTGGAGTACGCGCCGTACTCTTTAGGGAGTTCGGCTTCTGTCCATTCGGTGACAAAGTCAGCCAATACTTGCGACTTAATGGCTCGCCGCAGTTTGTATGTTATGTCGAACGGCAGGAGCTCGATGGCCCATTTAGCAATCCGGCCCATAGCATCGCGGTTATTAATTATGTCATTGAGTGGTACTTCGGAGGCGACGGTAATCGAACACTCTTGAAAGTAGTGTCTTAGCTTCCGAGATGCCATGAAGACTGCGTATGCTATTTTTTGATAGTGTGGGCATCGGGATTTACATGGGGTGAGGACCGTGGATACGTAGTAAACCGGCTTTTGAAGCGGGAATTTGTATCCGTCCACCTCTTGTTCGACGACGAGCACTGCGCTTGCCACTTGATGTGTTGCAGCTATGTATAGCAGCATAGGTTCGCCGATGTTTGGCGCTGTTAGGACCGGATTACTGGCCAATAAGGTCTTTATCTCATCGAGTCCGGCCGCGGCTGCGGCCGTCCATACAAAGTGTTCGGTGCACCGAAGGAGGCGGTAAAGAGGTAACGCCTTTTCTCCTAGCCTGGATATAGAGCGGCTCAAAGCGGCCACGCATCCTGCTAGTTTCTGGATGTGCTTGAGGTCTGTTGGTATGGCCAACTGCGACAGGGCTCGGATTTTTACTGGATTCGCTTCTATTCCTCTATTGGAAACAATGAAGCCCAGGAGCTTCCGAGAAGGGACACCGAAAACACATTTTTCCGGATTCAACTTGATGTCGTATGTCTGGAGGTTATCGAATGTGAGCCTCAAGTCATCTATTAGGGTTTCAACGTGTCTAGTTTTTATGACAACGTCGTCCACATATGCTTCCACTGTTTTCCCGATTTGTTTCTCCAGGCATGTTTGAATCATGCGTTGATAGGTTGCGCCGGCATTCTTGAGCCCGAAGGCCATAGTGTTGAAGCAAAAGGGGCCATATGGCGTTATAAAAGCTGTTGCAGCTTGGTCGGACTCTGCCATCTTTATTTGATGGTATCCAGAGTATGCATCGAGAAAACACAGCGAGTCGTGTCCAGCTGTGGCATCGATGATTTGATCGATGCGAGGGAGGGGAAAGGGATCCTTGGGGCAAGCCTTGTTGAGGTCTTTGAAGTCGACGCATAGGCGCTAGGATTTGTCCTTTTTTGGCACCATTACCAAATTCGCCAGCCAATCCGGATGTTTAATATCTCTGATGAATCCGTCCTCAAGTAGCTTGGCTAGCTCTTCAACCATGGCTTGCCGTTTGGGTTCTGAAAACCGCCTTAGGGTCTGTTTGACCGGTTTGTATCCCTTTAGTATATTGAGGCTATGTTCGGCTAGCCGGCGTGGGATGCCTGGCATGTCCGAAGGGTGCCAGGCAAAAATGTCCCAATTCTCGCATAGGAAATCTCGCAGTGCGGCGTCCATCACGGGGCTCAATTGTGTTCCGATGGATGCTGTCTTCGTGGGATCCGTTGGGTGGACCTGGAATTTGACTATCTCGTTTGCAGGTTTAAATGAGGTGGACTTGGGTCGTTTGTCGAGTATCACGTCGTCCCTGTCCACGGTGGCCCGCAGTGTTGTTAACTCTTCGGCTGTTGGGGCTTCACATAATGCTTCCAGGGCTAGTGCTGCGATTTTGTTTTCAGCGCAGAGTGTGACGTCCAGATCACTGGCTAGAGTGATGATTCTGTTGGGCCCCAGCATTTTAAGCTTCATGTACCCATAATGGGGTACAGCTTGAAAGCTTGTAGACGCGTCCCACCCTAGGAGGGCATGGTATCCGCTGCTCAAAGGAGCCACTTGGAATGTGATTTCTTCGGACCTATAATTCTCCGGGGTGCCGAATACCACATCGAGCATGATTTTTCCCGCGCACCGTGCTTCCCGAGTAGGGATGATTCCCCTGAAGGTGGTGCCGCTTTGCTCAATGCGGCCTTTATCAATCTCCATTTTGTTGAGTGTTTCTTCATAGATCAAGTTTAACCCGCTTCCGCCGTCCATGAGTACTTTGGTTAGCCGGAAGCCGTCCACGATTGGGCTAAGGACCAGAGCGGCCGGTGCCCGGACAGTCTGGAATCGAGGTTCGTCACTGGCATTGAAAGTTATAGCCGTGTCGTTCCAGGGGTTTATCTTTGCCACATGGCAAATTTCCGTAGAGCTTCGGTGAGCCCGCTTGCGCGTGCTTTTCGAGGCGAAAGTCTCGAAGACTGTTAGTACCGTATTGTGTCCGCGGGCAGGATATTGTTCCGCTTTATGGCTCGCAAGAAGATCCTTGCCACTTTTTGCCACCTGCCGGAGTATCCAACATGCCCTAAGGCTATGAGTTGGCATTGTATCCGACGTACTGTGGAGCTTACATGGCCCGTCGAGCCATTCTTCCAATACGGATCCCCGCCCTGGGGTGGGCTTCAATTTCTTGGGGATTGGATCGGACGTCTTGCGAGAGTTCGTCCGTTTGGTTCGGACAAAGGTCTTGGTGAGAGCGGTACTATCCCAAAATTCTGTTTGGGTCTTCCAAGCGCTCTCCATCGCACAGTACTTACGTACTATGGTTGCCAAGTCCGCGAAATGTATTATTTCGTGCCGGCCTATAGCATTGAGGAGCCCTTAGTCCGTGCAGTTTTTGCAGAAGAGTGAGACCATGTCCTCCTCGCGGTAGTCCTTTACCTTGTTGAGCGCAAGGAGGAATCTGGCCCAGTAATGATGTACTGTCTCATGGGGCTCTTGCCTGATGCGGGACAGTTTAAGTCCAAATAAGTGTTGTTAGCTGAATCCGGATTATGATCCGATCTAACGCCCAAGGGCGTGGGCGGTTCCGAGCCCAACAGCCCGGAATCCGGAGCGCTACCCAATTCCTTCGGCCCAATGCCCGATCCTAAGTCCGGGACCTGGGGCAAGTTGTCCTCTGAGCATATTTTCGCCTCAAGGAGTTCGGCTATCCAAACATAATTCGTCCTCAAAGTTGGGGGACAATCTGCATGTGGTTCTTCCACAATCGCTATCTCATGGGTGGCCGGCGGGGATCTGATGTCCCTTCGGTCGGGTTTAAGCCCAATCTGGTCATAGTTCGTAGCGACTCCCAGAGCAGCGATGCGATCCAAGAGTTCATTAAAGGAGGAGAGCTCCATTGGATCCATCTGTTCGGCGAGTTCCGAACCGACCCGAACGTTATGATTGATGACTCGAGAGGTCATCGTCGGCTCTGTCGCCGACGGGGCGGCCATGATAAAGCCGCCGAGTCGGAGCGTCCGGCCTACAGCTAGAGCTCCCTCCAAAGTAATGCCGTCCTTGAAGACGAGTCGAGCCATCAAGCCTTGCCGCGACGTCACAGAGGAACTCTCAATGAAAGCACCAATGTCAGTGTCAAAACCGGCAGACCTCGGGTACGGGGTCCCGATCTGTGCGTCAAGGCTGATGGTAACAAGAAGTAAGGGACACAGATGTTTACCCAGGTTCGGGCCCTCTCGATGGAGGTAAAACCCTACTTCTTGCTTGATTAATATTGATGATATGGATAGTACAAGAGTAGATCTACCACGAGATCGTAGAGGCCAAACCCTAGGAGCTAGCCTATGATGGTATGAATGTAATAGTGATCGGCCTTCTAAGGACCAACCTCTCCGGTTTATATAGACACCGGAGAGGGCTAGGGTTTACATGGAGTCGGTTACAAGGAAGGAAAAATAACATCCGGATCGCCAAGCTTGCCTTCCACGCTAAGGAAAGTCCCATCCGGACACGGGCCGAAGTCTTGAGTCTTGTATCTTCACGCTTCAATAGTCCGGACGTCGTACACAGTCTGGCTGTCCGGATACCCCCTAATCCAGGACTCCCTCAGGCATCCCCAAGCTCAGTTGCTTGCTACTTCTTTGAATATTATCTTGGGGTGCCTCGGGCATCCCCAAGCTTAGCCTTTTTCTAATCCTTATTCCTTCATCCATCGTAAGATCACCCAAAACTTGAAAACTTCAATCACACAAAACTAAACAAAACCTTCGTGAGATCCGTTAGTATAAGAAAGCAAACCACTACTATAAGTACTGTTGCAAACCTTTTCTTATTATTTTTTTGCATTATATCTACTATATTCCAACTTTTATATGGCAAAAACTCACCAAAGAAAACCGTAGAATCATCAAAACAAGCACACAGCGCAAAGAAAACAAAATCTGTCAAAAACAAAATAGTCTGTAGCAATCTGAATATTTAGAATACTTCTGTAACTCCAAAAATTCTGAAATAATTGGTGGACATGAGAAATTTGTCTATTAATATATTCTGCAAAAAGAATCAACTCAAAAGCACGCCTGTGTTAAGAATGAAAAATAATCTCCTGAGTGGAAAAGTTTCTGTTTTTCAGCAAGATCAAATCAACTTTCACCCAAATCTTCCCAAAGGCCTTGCTTGGCAAAAACACTTATTAAAACACAACAAACACAATCATAACAGTAGCATAATTGTGCTAACACGCAAGAACAGAAAGAAAAAAGAAAAAATAAATTTTATTCATTGGGTTGGCTCCCAACAAGCGCTATCGTTTTACGCCCCTAGCTAGGCATAACGCGTAGAATCTAAGTTTTGTAATCTTTGGTTCTAGATCAATAAGATGCCCTCATGATTGATTCATATGGTGGCCTAATTCTTGTTCTAGGGAAGTGTTCCATTCCCTTCCTTAGTGGAAATTGAAATTTAATATTGCCTTCTTTCATATCAATCACGGCACAAATAGTACGCAAAATGGTCTACCAAGAATAATTGGACAAGACGGATTGCAATTAATATCAAGAACAATAAAATCTATGAGCACATAATTCCTATTTGCAAGAATAAGAACATCATTAATTCTTCCCATTGGCTTTTTAATAGTAGAATCCGCCAAGTGCAAATTTAAAGAGCATTCTTCAATATTGGTAAGACCAAGCACATCACATAAAGATTTCAGAATTGTAGAAACACTAGCACCCAAGTCACACAAAGCAAAACACTCATAATTTTTAATCTTGACTTTGATAGTAGGTTCCCACTCATCATGCAATTTTCTAGGAATTGAAATGTCTAATTCCAACTTTTCTTCAAAAGCTTTCATCATGCCATCAACAATATGTTTAGTAAAAGCTTTATTTTGTTCATAAGCATGGGGTGAATTTATCATGGATCGTAACAAAGAAATACAATCAACTAAAGAGCAACTATCATAATTGAAGTCTTTGCAATCCAAAATAATGGGCACATCACTAGTTAAAGTCTTAACCTCTTCAAACCCGTTTTTATCAATTTTCTCAACAAGATATTCACCCTCCGAATCATAGGGACACCTTCTAACTAAAGTTGAATCTTATCCAGTCCCTTTTTCATCAATCTTAAATTCACTAAACAAGGAATCAATAGAAGAAACACCAATCATTTTAAGATCTTCATCACTTTTATCTTCTAACGAGATTGGTTTGGCGGCCATTTGATTTACTAAATTGGATTGTGCATCGGATATTTTTCCCAACAAACTTTCAGCAAAACCATACTTAGATTGAAGATTGCAAACTTCTCTACTAATATCATCAAGTTGTTTCGTTATAGCTTCTAACACAACGGAGTGTTCCTTAAGTTATTCTGTAAAATATTTATTATGCTCAAATTGTGTAGTCATATATTCCGTAATACTTTTCTCAATTTCAAGCAAAAAATTTGGGTAAGGAACATCATAATATTTTCTCTCAGGCATCATGACTACACAAACAAGATTGCACACAAAAACAGATCTGACGAGAAATCGGCGAACGAAAAAGAGGGCTAATAAAACGGCAAATTTTTGTGCAGTGGGGGAGAGGAAAACGAGAGGGAAATAGCAAATAATGTAAATTGTGAGGAGATGAGATTTGTGATAAGAAACCTGGTTGATGTTGAAGATCCTCCCCGGCAACGGCGCCAGAAATTTCTCTTGATGTCTGCTAGAACTACGTCGGTATTTCCCCAAAGAGGAAGGGATGATGCAGTATAGCGGCAGTAGGCATATCCCTCAGTTATGATACCAAGGTTATCGAACCAGTAGGAGAACCTCCTCACACCAAGTAAACAGCACCTGCACACAAATAACAAATACTCGCAACCCAACGTGTTAAAGGGGTTGTCAATCCCTTTCGGGTACGGCACCTCAAGATAGGCAAATAACGTGAGGTAAAAGTGGTAGATAGGATAAATAGATTGTGGAACAAATAAATTGCAGCAAGGTATTTTTGTATTTTTGGTTTAATAGATCTGAAAATAAATGCAAAGGAAAATAGATCGCAAAGGCAAATATGATGAAAAGAGACCCGGGGGCCGTAGGTTTCACTAGTTGCTTCTCTCGAGAAAAATAGCAAACGGTGGGAAAAGAATTACTGTTGGGCAATTGATAGAACTTGGAATAATCATGACGATATCCAGGCAATGATCATTATATAGGAATCACGTCCAAGATTAGTAGACCGACTCCTGCCTACATCTACTATTACTACTCCACACATCGACCGCTATCCAGCATGCATCTAGTGTATTACTTTCATGGAAAAACGGAGTAATGCAATAAGAACGATGACATGATGTAGACAAGATCAATTCATATAGAAATAGACCCCATAATAGATCCCATCTTGTTATCCTTAATAGCAACGATACATACGTGTCGTTTCCCCTTCTGTCACTGGGATCAAGCACCGTAAGATCAAACCCATCACAAAGCACCTCTTCCCTTTGCAAGATAAATAGATCAAGTTGGCCAAAAAAACCAAATATCGGAGATAAAATACGAGGCTATAAGCAATCATGCATATAAGATATCAAAGAAGACTCAAATAACTTTCATGGATCAAAACATAGATCTGGTCATAATCTCAAAGTTCATCCGATCCCAACAAACACACCGCAAAAAGGCTTACATCATATGGATCTCCAAGAGACCATTGTATTGATAACCAAGAGAGAGAGGAATCCATATAGCTACTAACTACGGACCCGTAGGTCTACAAAGAACTACTCACACATCATTGGAGAAGCACCAATGGAAGTGGTGAACCCCTCCGTGATGGTGTCTAGATTGGATCTGGTTGTTCTGGACTCCCCGGTGGATGGAATTGATTTTCATCGACTCCCCTATGGTTTCCAGAATATTGGGGTATTTATAGAGCAAAGAGGCGGTTCAGGGGGCACCCGAGGTGGGCACAACCCACCAAGGTGTGCCTGGGCCTCCTGGCGCGCCCTGGTGGGTGCTGCCCCCCTCGAGGCACCCCCTAGGTGCTTCCTTGGCTCACTAGATGTCTTCTGGCCCAAAAAAATCCTCAAGAAGTTTCGCTGCGTTTGGACTCCGTTTGATATTGATTTCCTGGGATGTAAAAAACATGCAGAAAACAACAACTGGCACTGGGCACTATGTCAATAGGTTAGTACCAAAAAATGATATAAAAAGACTATAAAATGATTGTAAAACATCCAAGAATGAGAATATAACAACATGGAACAATAAAAAATTATAGATACGTTAGAGACGTATCACTGGGCGAACCACCAAGATCTGAGTATGAGTCATTTTTTGACTAGTCTCTGTTACGGTGAAGATAGAGGAGTGACACAAGCTAGAATAAAAAGTATACATTTCCCATCAATTCATTACTTTGCACTCTTGAATGGAAAATGCATCGTGGAAAACAAGATAGCAGCACATTGTGTGCCCCTAACTCGATCCTCATACACACTGCTCTGACGGGAATGAAACGTTATAATCTTGGAGCAATCGTTGCATGGAGGTTGCAACGCAATGCTAATAGTGGACACTTTTATGGTGGGATTTATGCCTCCCGTGCAGCTAAGGAGCTGAGTGTGTCACCTTCGCCTAATGATCCCGTTTTACCTACTCAGTACTTAGACTTTGAGGCCATGAAGCGCCATAAGTTCATTATGGCCATGGCCACTAACTATAGTTACAACTTGAAGTTCAATAAAAAAACATTGTGCATGTTATTTTCCTGCACCCGCTCTCTTTCATTTTCACAGTAAAGGAAGATATGACATTCTTGAGATCAAGGTCCGCAAGTACAACACTGCGGTCGAGGCTGCCAGACGGACTGATACGTCCATTTTGCATCATGTTTTCCTACTGTCATTTATGTTGTTTTATTGTATAATAATGCTTTTTGGAGTAATTATAATGCTTTTTCTCTCAAAATATGCAAGGTATGCACAAAGGGGGAGAATTCTGGCAGCTGGAAATCTGGACCTAAAAAAGCTACGTCAAGCTACCTATTCTGCACAACTCCAAATGAGCTGAAACTTCACGAGGATTTTTATGGAATATTTAAGAAATATTGGATCATATAAGTACCATAGGGGGGCCACCAGGTGGGCACAACCCACCTGGGCGCGCCAGGAGGCCCAGGCGCGCCCTGGTGGGTGCTTCCCCCCTCGGCCCACCTCCGGTGCCCCTCTTCTGGTATATAAGTCATTTTTACCTAAAAAATAAGGAGAGGACTTTCGGGATGATGCACCGCCATCTCGAGGCGGAACTTGGGCAGGAGCACTTTTGCCCTCCGGCGGAGCGATTCCGCCGGGGGAACTTCCATCCTGGAGGGGGAAATCATCATCATCATCATCACCATCAACTCTCCCATCTTCGGGAGGGCTATCTTCATCAACATCTTCAACAACACCAACTCCTCTCAAACCATAGTTCATCTCTTGTGTTCAATTTCTGTACCGGAACTATAGATTGGTGCTTGTGGGTGACTAGTAGTGTTGATTACATCTTGTAGTTGATTACTATATGGTATATTTGGTGGAAGATTATATGTTCAGATCCATTATGCTATTTAATACCCCTCTAATCTTGATCATGATTATCATTTGTGAGTAGTTACTTTCGTTCTTGAGGTCATGGGAGAAATCATGTTGCAAGTAATCATGTGAACTTGATATGTGTTCGATATTTTGATGATATGTATGTTGTGATTCCCTTAGTGGTGTCATGTGAACGTCGACTACATGACACTTCACCATATTTGGGCCTAAGGGAATGCATTGTGGAGTAGTTATTAGATGATGGGTTGCGAGAAGTGATAGAAGCTTAAACCCTAGTTTATGTGTTATTCTAAAAGGGACCGATTGGATCCAAAAGTTTAATGCTATGGTTAGAATTTATTCTTAATACTTTTCTCATAGTTGCGGATTCTTGCGAGAGGGTTAATCATAAGTAGGAGGTTTGTTCAAATAAGAATAGCACCTAAGCACTAGTTCACCCACATATCAAATTATCAAAGTAGCGAACACGAATTAAGCCAACATGATGAAAGTGACTAGATAAAATTCCCATGTACCCTCAAGAACACTTTGACTGTTTTGGACTGTCCTTTGCCTCAAAAGGATTGGGCTACCTTGCTGCACTTTTGTTACTACTATCATTACTTGCTCGTTACAAATTATCTTTCTATCAAACTACTCCGCTACTTACAATTTTAGCACTTGCAGACATTACCTTGCTGAAAACCACTTGTCATTTCCTTATGCTCCTCATTGGGTTTGACACCCTTACTTATCAAAAAGGCTACAACTGACCCCATATACTTGTGGGTCATCACAGACTGAGGAGGCCGCACCAAGAGCCTCCGTGAGTTATCACTATGACTATTATCCAGGCCGTGGATGGTGAGTACCAAGCTAGGCCAAAAGCCTAAGCTTGGGGGAGTATGTATTTCCACTGATATTACATTCATGTTCACACACTTCATTCCAGTTGTCGGTGTTGATACTTTTTCATTGTATTACTTATGCTAGATTTATTTTCTCGCTTTCTTCTTGTGTGTTTGGAAAACTTTGAGAAAATCCACAAATATTTCTTGCTTCTTTTCGGTTTTATTTCTAGTTTAATCTAGTTGTAGTATTAAAAGAACCCAAAAAGATTTCTCATTTCTTCTTTTGTTTGTTGGGAGCTTTCCCGTGTAAATAGTTTTTCTCCTTTTTGACTTTCTTTCTTTAATTTTCTTTCTTTGAGAAAAATCAAAAACTCCAAAAATATTTCAGTGTGTTTCTCTGAAATTCTTTTCCTTTTCTTTTGTTGAGTCGTACCGAGGAGAAGACCACGATGAAAATGTTGAGTGACTCTCATATGCATTATTGTTGATCTAACAAGGATCCCATATTATTTTGTCTTCTCCTCTGAATAAAATGTTGCAGATTCCAGCTTAGTCCACGGCACTCTTGCACTATTATTATTTTCATGTCATTCGGTGGTGCAACTGAAAGGCAATAATGACGATATTTAATGAAGTGACTATGGCAGGGAAAAGCGGGTATGAACTCAACTTGTTTTTGTTTTTGTAAATATGTTTAACTCAGTATCCATGATCCAACATGTTATGATTAAACATGTTTGCAATGACAATTATAGATTATAGGTGTTCATGACATGCTTAAGTAGCTAGGAGTGGATAATGATTTATCTTGAGTGTCAACATGCATCAAAATGATTGTGATGTAGTATGATGATATAGTATCCTCCTCTGAATGTTTCAAGTGGCTTGACTTGGCACATGTTCACATAGTAGTTGAATCAAAACCAACATAGCCTCCGCGATATTTATGTTCATGGTGTTTATATCCTACTCATGCAAATATTCAATGTTGATTATTCATTATGCACGTTAATGACCGTTTTCGCTCTCTAGCTAGTCGCTTCCCAACCTATTTGCTAGACTTCACCTGTACTAAGCAGGATTGCTGCTTGTGCATCCAAATCCTTAAACAAAAGTTATTCAAGATGAGTCCAGTATATCTACCTATATGCGGTATTACCATGTTGTTCCAAGTAAATTTGCATGTGCCACCTCTAAAACTTCAAATGAACATCTGTTTTGTGTGCTTGGACCGCTCATGGAGCTATAGGGGGTTGTCGGTATCTTCCATGCTAAGCGGGTTATTTTCATGATGAGTGTTTATTCACTCGTCCTTGCACGAGAGGGGCCGGTAATAGGGATGCCCAGTCCTGAAATCGAAAATTGCAAATAGTTAAGCAAAGCTCCCCTGGGATCTGTTGTTCGTATAGAAGGCACCTGTGGATTCGGCTAGCCATGGTTTGTGTTTGCTGGTGGAGGGGAGTAAACTTTACTTTTATCGCTTGGGAACCACCACTAATGTGTTTAGCATGGAAGATATTGAGAACTCTTGGTCGTGACGTTGACAGGAAAGGTGTACCTCCCAAAATTATATTTATCTTTGATTTAAGCTTTGAGATTGCACCTCTGCAAATCCTTGCTTCCCTCTGCAAAGGTCTTATCTATTTACTTTTATGTTATTTTACTTTTATGTTGAGTCATCACCTTCTCAAACAAGCACTTTGACTAGTCCCACAATATCCTTAGTGATCTATTTAGCTATGTCCATTTGTGATGTTGTAATAGGAACATAAGTATTGTTGTTGTATTTATATTGTATTAGCACATTTTATATAATAAGATTGTAATTGTATCGACATATTTGATGTAAATAAGATTGTATTCTATGTATTTACATGAGATTTTCTTATTGAAAGTTCTTTGCCTTTACATATACTTCTCTATGATGACAATACGATGGAAGAGGAATTATGCCTTGTGGACAGTACAACCACAAACTCAATACTAAGGGAGATGAAATATTCCCAAACGCTGAAAAATATGAATGGAGATATTCTAACTATCGCTGGACGCGATACGGTAATCATTGGCACTGGATGTGCCATATTACCCTCCTAGGTGGTACACAAGTGACAATTGAGGATGCTTTATTGTATCCCTATTCATCACGTACTCTAATTAGTTATCGAGATATCCATGAAAATAGTTTTCACATTGAAACCCATGAAGACAATAAATAGGAGTATCTACTCTTCACCAAAAATCGCGGATATGGCAAGTAGGTACATGAAAAAAATTCCTTCTCTATCGTCTAGTTAGTACTATACATACATTAAACCCATAGAACATGTTGCATACAAAGCAATTTTTCAAAATGTTGACGCATTTCAAATCATGCATGATCGCCTAGGCCATCTCGGTATTGGGATGATGAGAAAAATTACTAGCAATTCCCTTGGTCATAATTTGCTTGAGTAAAAAAAATCTCAATCTTTAGACTTTGTGTGCACATCTTGTGCCATAGGAAAGCTAATTTTGAGGCCCTCTCACCTCAAAATACAAGCTAAATCACTTTAGTTCCTTGAATGTATTCAAGAGACATTTGTGGTCCCATCCAACCATTATCTGGACCTTTTCGATATTTCATGGTTTTAAGTGATGCATCTACACGATGGTCACACGTGTATCTTCTATCCACGTGAAATCGTGCATTTGCCAAGATAATGAGGCAAGTCATTAAGTTACAAGCCCATTATCCAGAAAGTTGAATTAAGACAATTCGCATGGATAATGCTCCAGAATTCTCCTCACGTGCTTTAAATGATTATTGGATGGCCCTAGGGATTGAAGTTCAACACTCTGCTCCACATGTTCATACACAAAATGGTTTGGCTGAATCATTGATCAAGAGAATCAAACTCATTGCGAGACCTTTGTTAATGAATTGCAACTTGCTAACCTCTTGTTGGGGTCATGCGGTTCTACAGGCTGGTGACTTGATACAATTGAGGCCTACTTCATATCACAATACTTCCCTTTGCAATTGGTACATGGAAATCCTCCTAGAATTTCGCATCTGCGTAAGTTCAGATGTGCTGCATACATCTCGCCACCACCACAGCGGACATCCATGGGCCCACATAGGAAACTAGGGATCTATGTGGGGCAAAAATTAGCATCGATTATTAAGTACCTGGACCCCTTACTGGTGACCTATTCACAGCCCGTCATGTTGATTGTATATCTAATGAGGAACACTTTCCGGCATTAGGGGAGATTTCAAGTACAGGAAAGAATGTCGTAAATTGATTGGAATGCTCAAGCCAGTTCGTCCTATAATCCACGTACCCAAGAGACTAAAGTCCAAGTTCGAAAAATCATTAATTTGCAACATCTTGCAAATAATCTGCCAGATTCATTTACTGATCCAAAAGGTGTAACAAAGTCCTTAAATTCAGCCAGAAATGCACTCGAAGGAGTGGAGGTACCAATAAAAACCACTCAACTCCCTGTTTCTAAAAATAGGGGGAGTAGTGCGGCCTCTGACCTGGAACAAGCTTCCAGCAAGCAACAAGGGGAATCAAGGAGAAAAACCTCAGAGTCGGTAAATGCAAGTCAGCTCAACGTTGCAACACCTTATGGGTAGTATACAGCAAGTGGAAGGGAAACCTCCACAACCCAGCTTCAATTTGCATACACTAGTTGGGCCATCGGGACACCCAGACTCACGCGTATGGGGAAATCATGAATAGTCACTAGGGGTGCAAGAAATTTCCATTAACTATATCGATTCTGGAGAATCTTTCGATCATAAGTCTACGACTATCGACATTTGTTTTACTGAAAAAAATTGCAAATACCCATCTCACTGATCATGATCCAAAGACTACCGTTGAGTGCCAAAAGTGCTCTATCTGGCCTAAATGGAGGGATGCAATACAAGCAGAAATTGCCTCACTTAATAAAAGAAAGGTATTCACCGAAGCAATACCGGCACCTCAAATGTTTTCCCTATGGGATACAAATGGGTGTTTTCTTCGAAAACGGAATGAAATCAATGAGGTGGTGAGATACAAAGCAAGGCCCATAGCACAAGGGTTGACGCAGAGACCCGTCATTGATTTCAATGAGACATATTCTCCTGTAATGAATGGAACCACTTTTCGATACCTTATATCTTTGGCAGTGCAAAATCATCTATCTATGAAGTTGATGGATGTCGTAACTGCATATCTTTACGGGTCACTAGATTTTGACATGTATATGAAGGTTACTGATGGAATCTCCATCCCAAATACGGATGCAAAACACAACATGCATTGTGTAAAATTGAATAAGTCACTATATGGCTTAAGACAGTCGGGACGGATGTGGCACAACCGACTCAGTGAGTTCCTTCTACAGAAAGGTTACTCTAATAGTAGTGATTGCCCATGTGTCTTTATCAAAGAGTCCTCTACATGGTTTTGCATCATATTTCTGTATGTTGATGATCTAAACATTATTGACAACACACAAGACATTGATGAATCGCACAATCACCTAAAGATGGAATTTGAGATGAAGGATTTGGGAAAGACCAAGTTTTGCTTAGGTATTCAACTTGAGCACCTTCCCTCAATAATCATAGCACACTATCCATAAAATGTTGGAGAAATTCAATATGGAAAAATCCTACCCATCTAAAACTCCCATGGTGGTTCACTATCTAGACGTAGAGAAAGATCCGTTTAGGCCAAGGGATGATGGAGAAGAAATATTGGGACCTGAGGTTCCATATCTCAGTGCCGTTGGAGCGCTCATGTATCTTGCAAATTGTATGAGACCTGACCTTGCATTTGCAGTGAATCTATTTGCTAGACATAACGCAGCTCCCTGGTACGTCTCTGTCGTATCTATAATTTTAGATTGTTCCATGCCAATATTATACAACTTTTATATACTTTTGGAACATTTATATTATTTTATGGGACTAACATATTGACACAGTGTCCAATGTCAGCTCTTGTTTGTTGCATGTTTTTTGTTTTGTATAATATCCATATCAAACAAATTTCAAGCGCGATAAAAATTTATGAAGAATTATTTTGGAATATATGTGATTTTTGGGAGGTGGAATCAACGCAAACGGAGGCCCACAACTTCCACTACCCACCAGGGTGCGGCCTGCCCCCCGGTGCGCAGTGGTGCCTAGTGGGCACACCGTAAGTCGGTTGGGGCTCTTTTTTAGCCGCAAGGAATCTTATACCCGAAAAAATCATGTTAAAATTTTAGCGCAATAGGAGTTACGGATCTCCGGATATTTAAGAAACGGTGAAGTGCCAGAAAACAAGAACGTGAAACAGAAGAGAACAGAGAGAGAGAGAGAGAGAGAGAGAGAGAGAGAGAGAGAGGGCGTTCTACACCAACAACTTCACCGACGTCACCACCAATTCTCTCCTCCACTATGCAGCGGTGTAACCTCTCTATTCCCGATGTAATTCTCTACTTAAACATGGTGCTTAATACTTCATATTATTATCCAATGATGCGTTGCCATCATATGATGTTTGAATATATATGTTTTTTGTCCTATGGGTTAATTGATGATCGTGATTGGTTTGAGTTGTATATTTTATTTCGGTCCTGTATTATGGTGCCCTCCGTGTCGCGCAAGTGTGAGGGATCCCCGTTGTAGGGTGTTGCAATACGTTCATGATTCGACTATGGTGGGTGGCTAGAGTGACAGAAGCTTACGCTCGAGTAAGGGGGTTGTTGTGTATGGGATAAAGAGGACTTGATACTTAATGCTATGGTTGGGTTTTACCTTGATGATCTTTGGTAGTTGCAGATGCTTGCTAGAGTTTCAATCATAAGTGCATATGATCCAAATACGAAAAGTATGTTAACTCATACCTCTCCCTCATATAAAATTATAGTGATGATTACCGGTCACTGTCCTCGGATGCGCCCATCGCGTCCGCGGGCGTTTGAGGGATCGGATTAGCCAAGTCCAACTCTAGATGCTAGAAGGAGAGAATAGAGGTTGTTTGTCAGCAACAAAGTTAGCCTTCAATCAAACAAACATAGTTGGATTGATTAATGTCAATGTAAATGCATAGTTTTTTAACATAGTACAGTCGCAAATGCTCATATATACGCGCATACACTCACTCTATGAACGCACACACATACACCCTACCTTTATGAGCACCTCCAACAAACGGAGCCGGCATATCATTTTGAGATTTTAATCACAGACGCCTCGTAGTCGACTCTGGTGGACTGAGGATACTACTATCCACCTAACCATCTAACCATAAGTTGGTTGGCGTAAATGCATGGTTAGAAATCAACCATTGACTATATTGGTAGGGGAGGTACGTGCGCGGCCCAAAACGGTAGTACTGGCCTGCGTAAGGAGCGCATGAATTCCCCTTGGAGAAATGCATCAACTTTGCAGTACGATGCATGCACGGATTTTTAAAGTTGTGATTTGGAAGATCTGGTAGTACCGCTAGAGAGATGCGAGACTACTGTGGCAACGACGAGAGAGAGAGTGTGTGTGTGTGTTTCATGGTGGCGGTTCCGTGGAGCGCGCGTGAGGCTTGGAGAGCATGAGCATGACACAGGCGGGCGGGCGGTATGCGTCCTCTCCTGTCTCTTGTCTGGCTGTAGCAGAACCGGCATGCACTGCTGCTGCTTCTGACGTGAAGAAGGATTCCCTGTCGGCACATGACATGCATCCTGCTGCTTTGCTGCATGCCACCACCCGATTACGCCGGCCGGTCGGTCGGACACAGCAGCATAGCGCACGGGGATGGCAGGGCAAAACCGATCCATCCATCGCGCGGTGGCCGAACGGGGCTAAATTTCGTGTTTTGACCCTTTTTCTTAACTTATTCGAAATCTGACCCTGGTTCGCAAAAATTTTGAGATCTGACCCTTTTCTTACCGTCAAGGCCCCTGACGTTAGGGTATAACAGCCTACCGCCAAGGCCCCTGGCGGTAGGGTATAACAACCTACCGTCAAGGCCTCTGGCGGCAGAGTTGTTTTTTTTTAAGTATGGAACACAGTGCACACTGGCACCTACCGCCGGACACCTTGGCGGTAGGGTTGTACAGCCTATTGCCAGCCTGTTTGGCGGTAGGGGTCTTTCTTACCGCCAGGGACCTTGGCGGTAGGCTGTTATACCCTACCGCCAAAGGCCTTGACGGTAGGAAAGGGTCAGATTCTGAAATTTTTACGAACCAGGGTCAGATCTCGAATAGATTTCAGAAAAGGTTCAAAACACGAAATTTAGCCGCCGAACGGCATGCAGTTTGTTGACATGAGAGCTACCTACACGTTTACCCACCGGCTGCCTGCATCTGCATTAGCCGTCGGATCATCCCCTATTATGTCGCAGACTCTCGATGGACTCGCCGTCGCCGTGCAGGGTGGACACCCACGGGTTGCTCTAGCAGTTCACCCGTCTACAGAGAAGAGCCAGAAACAGCAGGCAGAGAACAGAGTAAGACAAATATACTAACCGGGCGGGCGGGCGAGCCCAAGGAATAGAAGCTGGTCTAGCCCTGTGTGGCAGAAACATGATTTTTACAGCACTTGCTTTCGCAACCAGTAGATGTCCCCTCTGCTCTCCCCTTCAATGCCCATGCAATTCCTTCTCTTCTTTTTTTATTTCCTTGTCTAGCACACAAAGAGGGGGAGATGGGAGGAGAAGGAATGGGCCCGACTGTGGTGAGTTTATGAGCAAACACAAATGCAAAGGCATTGAATTCCCTGCACTGCAGCGCAGGCCAGGGGTTTAGGGTTTGGAAACCAAGGGCTTTTGTCACATGGACTTGTCCCTCCCCTCCCCTCCCCCTCTCTCTCAACTGCTGGCGGACAAAATTACTGTTCTGACCCTTAAGGCAAACTAAATCCCGATTTGACCTCGTTCCGAAAAAAATTTCGTTTCTGACCTTTTCTGGTGACGCCAAGGTCCCTGGCGTCTGGGTTACGAAGCAGACGCCGGGGTCCCTGGCGTCTGGCCCCT
>NC_057810.1:421854216-421876255 GCF_018294505.1 Triticum aestivum
CAGACGCCAGGGACCCCGGCGTCTGCTTCGTAACCCAGACGCCAGGGACCTTGGCGTCACCAGAAAAGGTCAGAAACGAAATTTTTTTCGGAACGAGGTCAAATTGGGATTTAGTTTGACTTAAGGGTCAGAACAGTAATTTTGTCCACTGCTGGCAGGATGTGCATGCGTTGTACCAGTCACCCTATGGTGCTGCATATGTGTGTGTGAGATAGTAGTAGAGAGAGGTTGAGGACACCATTTATGCATCTGGGGTGTGGTGCATTGCGCATTGGTGAATCTCCCCGGTACGTTTGTCGTATTCCAGTTGACATGCTGCTCAGACACGGAGACTTTGTGGACAGGCATGGCGTGATGCAGCTGGTCTTTTTTTGGGGAAAGAGCAGCGGGGCGATGTGCTACAAGGATGATGGCCAAATATCAGTGTTCCATGAACCATGTCAAAGTTTTTTTTTTGTTATTGCATGATGGTGTATTCCCTCCGTCCGGCGAAAAAGTGTACATATTGAAATTTGAGAACAAATTATGGAGTGGAGAAAAATGCATTTTTTCTAATGTAATGTGCATTGGAAAGATAAATGTACACTCTTTTATGGACAAATTTTAGAGTCAAACGTACACTTTTCACCGGACGAAGGGAGTACTTGCTGGTGTAAGGGCATCTCCAACTGTGTTCCTCAACACGCCCGTAAATGTCCGGACAGACGTGTCCGGACCATTTTTGCTATCCAATGCGGTGCCGCACACGTTGCAGACACGTTTGTGAATCTCGGCACCTGCACCAAATCAGGGGGAGATTTGCGAGCGTATGGAACCCCGACACATACAAGTTCGAGAACGCAATCTCATCCAAAAACCTCTCCCGCACGACCGCTCTATGTCCCGTGCGACCGCTTCCTCCGTTCTGGTTGCCGCATTCATGCGGCCCACAGCGGGTGCGATGGGTCACTGCCGCCACTAGACGCCTTCCTTTAGCTTCCTTGGTCGATGCAAACTAGGTTACAATACTTTCCCCGAATTGTTCTTGTCACCTAGCCTTGGGTATTTGCACGCATCACACATAAAATTTTTTGGAGCTCATGATTTTTTCTTTCAATAAAAGAAATTTTACACAACTGGTTACAATATTTTTCAAACTGCTCCTAGAAAATGATCTCATAGGCCAAAACAAAACAAAATCATGTATTGCAAAAACAATTGTTCACGTCGTAAAAAATGCATATGTATTATATTTAAAAATAAAAGCTATGCACGCAACAAGTGTACATATGTAGCAAGAAAAATATTCACGCATATTAAAATATTTTTGAATGTGGTCTTAATTAAACAAGTGCTTAGAATTTCTTGTATATACACATGTTCATGCATGTCTAAAAATAGTTTCATATTTTGAAAATTAATGTTCACGTATGTAAGGAAAAGTATTCATGCATATTAAATAATATGTGTATATTTTACCAAAAGACATAGAGAAAATAAACAATAACAAAAAAATACAAAATAGGAAAGCAAACAAATCTTCTACTCCTAAATAGTTATGACTTAGTATATCTATTTTTTTCTAGACATATGTTTGTCATCCATGCAAGTCATAAATTACGTTGTTTTTATATAAATCTACGCATGTAATGCTGCCACATAATTAATTCATGCATGTTAGTCATAAGTTATTTTCGCATTGGATTTTGTATTGAGACGATTGCAACATACATATGGAGTTCACCATTCACATTTTTATTAGAAATGAAAATATTCTAATTTAATTACTTTCTGTTTTTATACCTAATGTATTTTTAAAAAAACTTACATTTGCTTCCCATTAGTTTTGGATGTTTTAGTACCGTTTAGTAAATTTCCCGTGGCAACGCGCAAGGCATCATCTAGTCGATAAAAAGGGAAAAAAGGACCTCGGTATACGGTGTACCCCATGTGCAACTAGACACGCGCTACTTAGGTCGTGTCTGGTTGGTCGCATCTATTTTGCCTGCATTGCATGTCTTGCTGAGTTGGGCCTGGTTGAGGGAACTAAAATCTGCACCTTGTTTGGTTGCCCGCATCGAGGCTGCCTACACTAGGGGGTTGGTTTTGGCGTGGTGTTTGGTGTCCTACATTATCTCCGCTCATGAAACTACTCGGTGTTTGGTTGCACAAAGGCTGCGAGGTGGGCCAACTTTGTAACCTAGGTGCTGAGCTTACCCGCTACACCTCACACGCGATCACATCGAGCACACCAATGCCACAACACTGCAATGGCGACGAACTGGACGATGATGACGAAGTTCTTCATCCCACTGTGTCGATCTGCCTTGCCAACTTCAACATTGCATGCCTGCTATCGCACAAATTTGGAGTAAGCATCATCTGCCACCTGCCTACTCTTAAACCCTCTATGGTTGTTGTTCTTGTAACCTGACACTTGTTCATTGCATCCTTCCCATGAATTCTAAACCCCCCAAGCCCTCCCGTGGAACACCACATAACACTTGTCCTAGCATTGCAGAAGAGCAATAGTTCAAGCAGCAAGAAATGGAGCACACAAGCAGCAAGCAATGGAGCAGAAGAATAATAGTAAGCATGCATGATCATACGGCATAGCAAGTTCAACCTAGCACCACTATGGTGTCATCCTACCACCACATCCAAAAGAGGGTGTAATACTACCACCACAAGTTCGCCATCAACGTGAGGGGTTAGTATATACCACCCCACGTAAATATGCAAACCATCAAAGAGTTTTCAAGGCCTAGCTACACAAACTATACGTCACCATCGCCGTCGCCGTCGATGATCATGCACGTGGTAAGCAGCACCAGATACATCTCTAGTAGTAGTGTTTGCCCAGCCAGCTCCTGAGCTTGAGCACCCTATGAGCGTCTGCCATGGCAACAAAACCAACACCATGGGCCTTGTTGTCCAGCAAGAGGCTTAGAGCATCCATCAGAGTCTCTTGGTCGAAGCCACCTTGGTCCATGACAGCGATGTACAGGTCAGGGTGGACGTCGATGGACTTGCTCTTTCCTATGACGGTTGTCAGGTCCTTGACGGCCTCAATCATGCTGGTGAAGACACTGATCTCCTCCTCCATCAAGCCTCCCATCTTCCTCTTCCTATCAAGCATAGGGACATGCTGAAAGGCCTTGTCAGAACCATCAAGGACGGTCTCTGACTCCTGGGTGTCTAGGAATTTAGGTATGGGAGAACCGAGAGGCTCACTAGAGACCATGCCATGCTTGCCAATTGCCAGCCCAAAGGAAAAGATGTGTTGCATTTGGTTGTAGTTCTAAATGGGTGTGTCAAGGAACTCCTCGTCTTTTTGGTGGTCCTGAGAAAGGAACGTTGTGTTGTTAGTTGCGAGAATACAATGGTTGACAGGCTAAAACAAGGGGGACATGAGCTAACGGCGACGTGGCCGGTGTAGTGCTCTCCCTCCAGAATGATTGAGCAAGTGGTCTGATCCATGAGGGGCCGCTAAGGTTTCTGATCTTGGAAACTTGGATCCATCTAGCTCTCTACTTCCTGATGTGGTTGTTAGACCTGGGTGGAGGTCACCTTCTGGCCACAGAACTTGATGAGGACATGGCTATCTTGGATAAGACCAAAAATGTTGCATACATGCGTATTTTGTGAGGTGATTTCTTATAGGAGTTATGCAATAATTTATTTATCTTATTCGGGACAAAAATACTTCACCTGTTTTTTATTTCATGCCTAAATGCAAAATTGCTGAACACTTGTACGGGCTATGTGTGAAGACAAAGGAAACGGGTTCAAGAAGTCGTCCCACGTCAAAGGAAATGGTTTTGTGTTGTTCGAAAAGTCCTCTCATGTCACTTTTGGCCCAAGAGAAGATAGAGTCTAAGTCTCCCACATTCTGGACTCAGATTCGAACTGCACAGACATACCTGACTCAAAACACTAAGAACCCTTTCATCCGGACTCCGAATTGGGTGATTCATTTTTGTTGAAAATTTTATTTTGTGCACTTTCCAACCCAATTGGATTCACCTTCAAATTCGTCCGGAGCGTTGAGATATTGACGAAACAATCTGACACTTCAGCAGAATCTGAGTCAAACTACAAGTCCAAAGGTGTTGCATCACCTCCACTTGGGCCAATGTGCCTTGTACGGCCTAGGGTTAGTTTTAGGCTGCCTTGGGACGTCCTCCCACCTCCTTGGCCGCCATACTCCTATATAAGTAAATCAATCTAGTAGCTTTTTCCTTGAGATTTGTTTAGTTAAAAGTTAGCCAACACAACTTCTTGTACTTCGTTTGTGTCCAACGACGAGACCAAGAACGCTTCCGGATCCCCACTTTTATCATTACTTCATATATATTCACAATATTCAGATTACTTTTATCATTGTTATTTGATTGCATGCAGGAATAGACCTTAGTGGTCAGCTGATTCGTGCTTCCGGCATCGTCAGTAACCTCTGGAGATTGGTTTAGCGATTGCTGAGGCGCAACGTCGTGCATGTTTGTAGTTGGATCATCAAAGTCGACTCTCATGTCTACTACGCAATTTTATTCTTGTTGACTCGTGTTGGGCCTCCAAGCACAGAGTTTTCTACGACAGTAGCAATTTTCCCTCAAGTGGATAACCTAAGGTTTATCAATCCGTGGGAGGCGTAGGATGAAGATGGTCTCTCTCAAACAACCCTGCAATCAAATACAAGAAATCTCTTGTGTCCCCAACACACCCTATACAATGGCAATTGTATAGGTGCACTAGTTCAGCGAAGAGATGGTGATAAAAGTATAATATGGATGGTAGAAATATATTTTTATAATCTGAATAAATAAAAACAGCATGGTAGCAAACGATAAAAGTAAGCACAAACGGTATTGTAATGCTTGAAAACAAGGCCTAGGGTCCGTACTTTTGCTAGTGTAATCTCTCAATAGTGCTAATCTAATTAGATCATATAACCATCCCTCAAAGTGCGATGAAGAATCACTCCAAAGTTCCTATGTAGCGGAGAATATAAAAAGAAATTGTTTGTGGGGTAAGAAACCACCTCAAAGATATTCTTTTCGATCAATCTATCCTAGAGTTCATACTAAAATAACATCAAGATATTCTTTCTGTTCGATCTAACCAAGAGTTCGTACTAAAATAACACCAAAGCAAATTCAGATTCATAATACTCAATCCAACACAAAGAACCTCAAAGAGTGCCCCAAGATTTCTATCGGAGAAACAAAGACGAGAACGTGCATCAACCCCTATGGATAAATTACCCTAATATCACCTCGGGAATCCGCAAGTTGAGTGCCAAAACACATATCAAGTGAATCAATATGATAACCCATTGTCACCACGAGAATTCATATGCAAGACATATATCAAGTGCTCTCAAATCCATAATAGTATTCAACCGATAAAACGAAATCTCAAGGGGAAAACTCAATTCACAACAAGATAGAGAGGGGAAAACACCATAAGATCTGACTATATTAACAAAGCCTGCGATACATCAAGATCGTTACATCACAAGAACATGAGAGAAAGAGAGAGATTAAACACATAGCTACTGGTACAAACCCTCAGCCCCGAGGGTGGACTACTCCCTCCTTATCATGGTGGCCGTCGGGATGATGAAGATGGCCATAGGTGATGATTTCCCCCTCCGGCGGGGTGCCGGAACGGGGTCTAGATTGGTTTTTCGTGGCTACAGAGGCTTGCGGCGGTGGAACTTCTGATCTAGGGTCTCCCCGAAGGGTTTTGGAATATTTGACGATTTATAGGGCGAAGAGGGGGTGCGGGAGGCCAACAAGGTGGGCACAACCCACCTGGGCGCGCCTGGGCCCCCAGGCAAGCCCTGGTGGGTTATTTCCCCCTCGGGGCACCCCCAGGTGCTGCTCTGGCCCATTGGATGTCTTCTGGTCCATAAAAAGTTTCGCGGTGTTTGGACTCCGTTTGGTATTGATTTCCTGTGATGTAAAAAACAAGCAAAAAACAACAACTAGCACTGGACACTGGGTTAATAGGTTAGTCCCAAAAATGATATAAAGTTGTTATAAAATGATTGTAAAACATCCAAGAATGGTAATATAACAGCATGAATACTTCATAAATTATAAATATGTTGGAGACTATCAGACTCCACCAAATCGATAGTTATCATCTCATCGAAAGATCGGGACACCATCGTCTCTATCAAAACTCGTACACGTGCTTCGCAACGGTGTTCAAGTGCACCTCCTCAAAGCCCCTGCCAGTCCTAACACCACTAGATATGAGCTCACACATCTTGTTAAGCAGCAACGTGGACATGAACGGCTGCCACTTCATGTTGTTCCCCTACCATCTTTCTTGCCTTTACGGCTGCCATTTGTGCAGCGGCAGCGACAACAACATTTGGCACAATGAGCACAAATGTTGTAGGCACAAAAAGAGGACCCATGCCTGAACCCTCGAACACATCTGAATCAGGCGTCATATGATCCACAATGGGGGGCTGAGAGTCCTCGACATAGGACGGAGGGAACTGGCTCTCAGACAGGACAATGGCCTGACTAAGATCTTGCATTTGCATGGTCATGTCCTACAAGTGTAGCACACATTGATAGTAAGCATAGCACACACTACCGGGCCATCTAGCTCAACACAACACGACATGAGCAGCATATATCAAAAACATTCCACCAATGTGTGCCATCCCACGCTCCCGATGGGACGTGATAGTGGGCTGGGCCCGCCACTACTGGGCCTCGGCACGCGGGCGGATCCGCCGTGCCGAGGTGGGCGGTTGCGATTCCCACGAGCATTCAAGGCGCAGTAAGTCTGCGCGGTAAACGGGGGATCATGGCGTCGTGGGCGCAATTAATCCCACGATCCCACGCCCTGCCCCCTCGGCTTCGTAGCCCGAGGGCTATAAGTAGGGGGAGGGAGGGGTGCGGTGGGGCACGCGCGCCCCCTCCCACACTCTCTTCCTCCTCCTGCTCTCTCCGCCATTGCTGCTGTCGCCGCTCCGTGCTTGCTGTCGTGCTGCCGCCGTTCGCTGCCGACGCGCTCCTCCTCCCTTCGCGGCCCTACCTGAGGCCATGGCACGCGAGAAGGGCGGCGACTGGGACGGATCGACGGTGATCGAAGACCACATCTCCTTCCTTCGAGACACGCGCCGGATGCCCAACATGGCGTTCGTCAAGGCGCGGGTGCCGCTGGCGGAGTAGATTTTGTCGGCGCAGAAGGGGAATGAGCAGGTCGTCTTCCGCTCGCACTTCCTCCGTGGCTTCGGCCTTCCGGTGAGCGGCTTCCTCCGCTCGTTCCTCGACTTCAACCATCTCCAACCGCATCATCTGACGCCCAACACCGTGACCCTGCTCTCCGCCTTTGTCACGGCATGCGAGGGCTACATCGGCATCCTTCCCACACTCGAGCTGTGGGGAGCATTCTTCTATGAGAAGCTAGGCACCTCCGACAAGGAAACGGCGGCCGAGTGCGGCGGATTCGTCGCCGTGCGCTGGCCGGCGAAAAGGAATGCCTTCCCCGTGATCAAGCTGTCACTGTCGGTAAAACTGTGGCAGCAGTCTTATTTCTATGTTGAGAATGTCGATCCGGCTATTGACTTCATCAACCTGCCGGCCTACGAGGCCGGCCCCCTACCGGGCTTCGGCCCAACTGGGCCTACAAGCCAAAGCCGGTGTCGGCGGACGCGGCCGCCGCCATCGGCCGACTCCGGGTGCTCCAGGAGTCAGAGGGCCTCGTGGCCTCCGACCTCCTCATCACCTTCGTCGAGCGTCGGGTTCTCCTGCTCCAGGGCCGCCCTCATCCGATCTTCCGGATGAGCAAGCACCGTGACTCGAGCCGGTTGTGCACGAAGGAGATGCCGACTGCCGAGGTCGTGAGGATGGTGAACGAGATCTCCGACCTCAAGGAGTCGGAGGGAGACTGGCGGTACGGGAAGCGGCCGTATTCCCGCGATGATCCGCCGCCTGCCGTAAGTCCCTTGATTTCTTCCTTTAGCTCTGTCTTTCAGTCTTGTTCTTATCGTGGTGCGACTCCCTTCTCGAGCACAGATTTACATGTCCGAGGCGACGGCCGCCATCCTGGGGCCGGGTGGTGACTACCTGCCGGACATGGCAGTGAGTGATGTGGACGACCCCGACTTGGGGGCGGCCGCCTTGGCGGATGACGCAGTAGGCGGTAGCGACGGAGCAGGCGGCTCCGAGGAGGGCAGCAGCGTGGAGACCTGGCCTGACGATGACGACGACGAAGACGAGCCGCGCCCCGCCCGGAGCACGGCCAACACCGGCGCAGGCCCCTCTACTGGGCTGCCCGCCCGTGGCGGCAAACGCAAGCGGAAGCAAGGCGTTGCCCTGTTTGACAGCGCGTCAAAGAAGCCCAAGAACCTGGCCGCGGCGACCAGGCGGAAAGAAGCCGCGGCCAAGGTGGCCAAGTAGCAGAGGCAGCCGAAGGTGCCAGTCATGGTGTCAGCGTAAGCACCCTTCTCACGCTTCCATCTCTTCGTCGATCTGGCCTAAAAAACTTTTTTGTCTTGTCTTACTGTCTCAGGGCCTCGCTCACCCTCGAGAAGTCGGGCGCCGCCTCGGTCATTAGGTCAGCGAAGACCTCCTCAACCAGCCGGCGAATCGACCCGGCCGCCGATCTCCGGGAGGTGAGGGAGCGAAACGCGCGCGAGGCGCATGAGAAAGAGGCCGACCGTCTGGCAAAGGCGGAGGCCGACAAGGCTGCAGCATCCGTGGCGAGGAAGCTGGCGCAGGCAGAGGCCGAAGCCGCGGAGAAGGAGCGGCTCGCGGAGGCCACATGCCGCCAGGAGCCGCTGCTTGTGACACCTCTGAACACCGTGCCACCTCCGCCGGAGTTTGAGGCGACGACCGGGGGAGCCGGCGATGAGCAGCCGGTCAGGGAGAGGGACGGCGGCGACATGGCCATGCTGGACATCATCGTGCCGCCGCCACCACCAACCAGCAGAACACGGGGTGAGCAGCCGGCCGCTCCGCCAGTGCCACCAGCCGGGGACGTAGTGGTGACGGACCTGACTCCTGAGGTCTGTATACCTGCGCGCCACCGTTTTGCGAAGGCGGCCTCAGCGCCGCGGCCGCTAGAAGCCGGTGCCGCGAGCTCGTCGGTCCCCGACACCGAAGTGATCAGCGCCGCGCCCGCTGGCTGGGTACCCGGAGGCGGGATGGGTGCCCTGGCCCAGGCGTCCCTTGACGTCCAAGCAAAACTCCGAGCCGAAGCCGAAGCCCTTAAGCGGTGCAACGAGGCGTTCCTAGAGTCGCGGGCAGCCATCCGCGTAAATTTTCTTCACTTCTCTTTATTTTGATCTTCTTGCTTTCTTCCTGGGGGCGCGCGAGCGCATCCACTGGATGTAGTCCCCAAGTTTCGGGTCGGCTGCTGAGCAGGCGGTCCGGAACTTTAACTTGCAAGTGTCAAAATGCTGACTTCATCTGGTATCCCTTCTGCAGGACTACCACAATCTTCGCACAGTCACCTTCAACTCCAGGGTCCGGGAGCTGGAGACGCAGACCGTCTGTCCGAGAGCCGGAGTAAGCTTCGATTTCCTTTCTTTGCGGGGGCGCGTTGGTGCACCCGCGGGCTATAGTCTCTGAGGTTCGGCCGACTGCTGAGCAGTCGGGCCGAATCTTCCCAGTGACTTTTTCTTTGCTAGCTACTTCTTCTCTGCGGAGGCATGATGGCACACGTGCGGGCTGTAGTCCCCGAGATTCAGGCCGACTGCAGAGCAGTCGGGCCGGATCTCCCCGACAATTGCATCCTTTTTTGTTTATTTGACTGATGTTCTTTCTTCTTTCCTTTTTACAGAGGCCAACGCCGCCTTGCAGCAGCAGCTGGGCGAAGCCAACACCGCCCTGCACGGCAAGGAGGCAGGGTGCAGCAAGCTAGCCGAGGAGCGAGACCGGCTGGTCACTCATCTTGCCGAGCAGGCGGAGGCCCTCAAGACGGCTTAGCGGGAGGCGAAGGCGAAGGAGACTGACCTCCTCGCCGAGTTTGAGATCGAGCGCTCTGCCTGGGCCGACAAGGAGGCGCAGATGACGGCCTGCTTCAGCAGCATCGAAGACTTGGTCGATGGTGAGCTTTATTTTCTTTGTTTCTTGCTTTGAGCTGCCGGCCCTTATCTAGGCCGACTGCTTGTTTCTGACTTTGGCTTTTCTTGCCTTCTGTCCAAGCAGACTTCTTCCCAGGCCACTCCGTCGCCGCGAACCAGATCATCGAGGCCCAGCGCAAGGAGCGGAGGGCGGAAGGCGTGCAGATTGCCGCTGACGCCCCCCGGACCCTCAACGAGCAAATCCTCAGCATCCAGGCCCGTCTTCGCCCCGCCCATCAAATGTTGCGCCGTCTTCAGCGCGTCAGGGCCCAGGCGATTTCTGCCCTCTGGCCAGGTTTGCAGGCTCCGCGCACCCCAAGTCAGACTGCCGATTGGCTGGAGGTGGCGGCCGGTCGCCTGGAGGCCTGGAAGGGCTCTGCAACCCGGGCAGGAGCGCGCCGAGCCCTGGCGTTCGTTAAGGCGTGGTATCCCGGGCTAGATCTAGCCTAGTGGGCCACGTTACAGATGGAGGCGCAGGAGGAGCTGGTGGCGGTGGAAGCCGAGCTTATCAACAGGGCGGCGGCAATCGCCAACTTCACCAACACCAGCGTCTTCGTCCTGGAGGTAGTCGAGGAAGGCGCCGAAGCACCGCTGGAGTGGCTCGGGCTGAACCCGGAGGACAGCAAGGACTTGGCTGAAGTCATCGACTCCAGTGACGAAGGGGAGGAGGGGGAGGAGGAGGAGGAGGAGGAGGAGGAGAGTGAAGATGACGTGCCGGAGGTTGGGGCGGATGGTCAGCCTCAACCTAACCGGGCCTCAAGCAGCGATCCGCGCTCCAAAGCGCCAACTACTGCTGGAGGCGGCCAGGCGGGGGTCGAACAGCCACCCGTTCCTCCGACGGACGCCACCGACTCTGCCATCCAGCCCTCCACCATCCCGACTGGTGCCGCCGACTCCATCGCCCAGCCAGAGCCGCCTGCTGCACCAACCGGCACTACCGACTCCATCATTCAGCCGGAGCCTCTGTTGCACCAACCGGCACTGTCGGCCCCAACGTCCAGCCAGAGCCCTCTGCTGCACCAACCAGCACCACCGATCCCAATGCCCAGTCGGAGTCTTCCGCTGCTCCTTAGGATGTTTATCTTTTTCTATCCCTGCTTACTAGTCTAGACAACTTGATTAAATTTGCACAATTCCACCCGTGGGGTGTATATCAAACTTTGTTGAATGCCGGCCGATAGGCCTTTATCTATGTAAATATCTTATCACAATTTATGCTTTGCTTTGCCGACTTCTAACTTTCTTGCTTTATACTCCTTGCTTTTTTCCTTTGCCGCCCTCCTTAGCTATCCTCTTGCCAGCCAAGCAGCCGCTCTGCGGACTGCGGCTGGTTTGAGTACTTAGCTTTTTTGCGGGAGGGCAAGTACTTAGCCGTTTGGAGATTTGGCAAGTGAAGCAGAAGCCGGCCGGCCGGCTGCTCGGCATCCGTCCGAACAGGTGCGGTGCCGGCCTCAACTATATGCGTTTTTTCCTTAGCCATTTTTCATGTGGGCACTATTTTGCAACCCCTGCCCGCCATTCAGTCGCTCCGCGAGCTGCGGCTTCTGACAGAGGAAGTTTTAGGTGCCAACACACTACTTGTCCGGCTGCAGGAGGCGGCATATAGTAGAAGGCGGCAAACCTCCGGGCCGACTGGTCAAACCCGGTGCCAGGCGGAAATAATAAAACAATGCACACTCATAGGCATAACACTTATCATGTAGATAAAAGGAGGGTAGTACCCGAGTTCTTCTCGGGGGACCCGGAGTCTTCATACTTCTTTCAACTGTAAAATCTTCGGAGGAGGTTTGCATTCCACGGCCTCTCCGTCTCCTTGCATGAATCATCTTTTTTGCGTGCTCTGGGCTTCTGAGCGTCGATCAGATAGTAGGAGTCATTGCCCAGCACCTTGCTGATGATAAAAGGGCCTTCCCAAGGTGTCGAGAGCTTGTGCTGGCCGGCTGTTCGCTGGATCAGCCGGAGCACAAGGTCTCCCTCTTGGAAGGACCTTGGCTTCACCTTGCGGTTGTAGTACCGGCGCGGGCTCTGCTGGTAGATGGCAGACCGGCTGAGTGCCAGCAGTCGGCCCTCCTCCAGCAGGTCGACGCCGTCTTCTCGTGCCTCCTTGGCGTCCGCCTCGGTGTACATGGTGACTCGCGGGGAGTCAAACTCTATGTCCGTCGGGATGACGGCTTCAGCACCGTAGACAAGGAAGAAGGGCGTGAAGCCGGTCGACTTGTTCGGAGTTGTGCACAGGCTCCAGAGGACGGTCGGCAGCTCATCGAGCCAGTAGCCGGCCAAATGCTCTAGAGGCTCGACCAGTCGGGGCTTGATGTCGGATAAAATGAGGCCGTTTGCTCGCTCGACCTGGCCGTTTGACTGCGGATGGGCAACGGACGCTAAGTCCAGCCGGATGCCCTGCGTCGCGCAGAAACGAGCCAAGGTTCCTTTGGCAAAGTTTGTGCCGTTGTCGGTGATGATGCTGTGTGGTATGCCGTACCGAGTGGTGATGTCGGTGATGAAAGTCATGGCAGTCGGCCCATTCAGTTTCTTGATTGGCTTTGCCTCTATCCACTTGGTGAACTTGTCCACAGCGACAAGCAGATGAGTCATGCCACCACGGGCCGTCTTGAATGGCCCCACCATATCCAAACCCCAAACAGCAAAGGGCCAAGCAATGGGAATGGTCTTGAGTGCAGAAGCTGGCAAGTGTGGCTTGGAGCGGAATTTATGACACCCCTTGCACTTCTGAACCAACTCTTTGGCTTCTTCTGAGCAGTCGGCCAGAAGAAACCATGGCGGAAAGCTTTGGCAACAAGTGATCTTGAGGCCGCGTGGTGACCACATTCGCCTTGGTGAATATCTCTGAGGATAGCTTGACCCTGGTCCGGCTCCACGCAGCGCTAGTAGACACCAGTCACACTGCGCCGAACCAGTTCTTTGTTGACTATGGTGTATGCTGCTGCCCGCCGTTGCACTTGTCGGGCCAGGATCTCATCGGACGGCAGCTCTTTGTTCACCAGGAAGTCGAGGATGGGTTGAGCCCATGAGAGTGCCGCTATCTCTCCGACTGCCACGACGGCAACTTGTACTAGGGCGGTTGGGCCGGGAGGCGGCGGGTTGGAGTCGACCGCCGCCTGCTGTCTTGAAGGAGACCCCGGGCCGACTGCTGCAGTCCCCGAGCCAGGCTCTGAAGTCCCCGGGCCAGGTGCGACAACTATAGTCCCCGGGCCGCCTGCCGAAGTCCCCGCGCCGGCTTCTGGTATCCTCAAGTCGGATCCGACTGCTTCAAGAGGGGCCGGCACGAAGATGGAGTCGGACTCTGGTGATGGCTTGACAGATGGCTTGAAGAGGCGCTGCAAGGCGACGCCGGCTGGTATCGTCTGTCGGGTGGAGCCGATCCGAGCCAAGGCATCTGCTTGCTCATTATCATTTCTTGGCACATGGAGGAACTCACACCCGTCAAAGTATCCACTGAGTTGCTGCATGAGGAAGCGGTAGCTTGCCATATTCGCGTCCTTGGTGTCTCAGTCGCCTGATGACTGTTGGACCACTAAGTCGGAGTCACCATAGCATAGGATCCAACGAATGCCGAGTTCCTTGGCAAGCCGGAGTCTGTGTATGAGTGCCTCGTACTCTGCTGCGTTGTTGGAGGCTGCAAAATGGACTTGCAGCACATATCTGAGCTTGTCTCCTTTGGGAGAGGTGAGGACGATATCGACTCCCAAACTGGTGCGCATTTTGGAACCGTCAAAATGCATCCGCCAGTGGATGGAGTCTAGCGCTGGCGGTAAGTACTGGGTCTCAGCCCAGTCGACGAGGAAGTCGGCCAGCACTTGTGACATGATGGCGGTGCGAGGCTGGTAATAGATGGTATAAGGGGCCAGGTCAATAGCCCACTTGGCCATTCGGCCAGAAGCATCTTGGCTTCCAATGATCTCAGCAAGCGGGGCCGTGCAGACAACAGTTATTGGGTGATCTTGAAAGTAAGGCTTCAACTTCTTGGCGGCAAATTGCACACCATAGCACATCTTCTGATAATGTGGGTAGTTTTGCTTGGAGGCGGACAGTACTTCACTCAAGTAATATACTGGTCTATGGACCGGCAATGCTCTGCCCTCCTCCTTGCGCTCTACCACTATGATTGTGCTGACAACCCGACTGGTGGCAGCGATGTAGAGGAGCATGGGCTCCTTCTCAATCGGAGCCGCCAAGATAGGCGGGGTTGTCAACATCTTTTTAAGTTGGAGAAAAGCTTCGTCCACCTTGTCGTTCCACTCGAAAAAAGTGGTCTTCTTCATGAGCTGGTACAGAGGGAGAGCCTTCTCGCCCAGCGGACTGAGGAAACGGCTAATTGATGCCAGGTAGCCAGTGAACTTCTGCATGTCCAGCAGTCGGGTGGGCACCTCCATCTTCTCAATGGCCTTGATCTTCACAGGGTTGCACTCTATGCCGCGCTCTGAGACCAGAAAGCTGAGAAGCTGACCGGCAGGCACTCAAAGGACGCATTTCTCTGGGTTGAGCTTGATATGGAATCGGCGCAGGTTCTCAAAGGTTTCCTTGAGGTCTTCTAGCAGCTGCCACGCTTCTCCGTCTTCACCACCACATCATCCACATAGACATGGGCATTTCTGCCGAGTTGCTTGAGGAGACACTTCTGCATGCAATGCTGAAACGTGGCGCCGGCATTTCGCAAGCCGAATGTCATGGTTAGGTAGTAGAAGGCTCCAAATGGTGTGATGAAGGCGTTCTTCAGCCTGTCGGCCGTGTTCAGCTTTATCTGATGATACCCTGAGTATGCGTCCAAGAAACTCAACAGCTCACATCCGGCTGTGGAGTCTATCACTTGGTAAATTCTTGGTAGGGCAAAAGGATTTTTGGGGCAAGCTTTGTTGAGGCTGGTATAGTCAATACACATGCGCCACTGCTTATTCTTCTTCAACACTAGGACTGGGTTGGCCAGCCACTCTGGGAAGAACACTTCCATGATGAATCTGGCTGCTAGAAGCCGGGCTATCTCTTCTCCGACAACTCTTCTATTCTCTTCCGACAGGCGGCGCAAGCGGCTTGGCGTCAGGTCGGACATGTAACTTGTGCTCGGCGAAATCCGTCGGAACACCCCGCATGTCTTTGGGAGACCATGCGAAGATGTCCCGATTCTCACGGAGGAAATCAATGAGCTCGCTTTCCTATTTGCTGTCAAGGTTGGCACCTATGATAGCGTGCCTCTCTGGGTGCTCTGGGTCCAAGGGTATCTTCTTTGTTTCCTTTGTCGGCTTGAACGAGCCCTCAACCTCCAACTCCTTGGGGATGGGTGACATTTCCGGCTTCTTGCCTGCCATCGCCACCACCCGGTCAAGGAACCGCTTCTCAGCCGCGATCACGAGGGACTTGGCCAGCCAGCTGCTATCCGCGACGCAGGCGGTCGACTTCTTGTAGTCTCCGACTACAGTCAGGATCCCCCTTGGTACTCGGCATCTTCATCTTGAGGTAAGCCTAGTGGGGGACTGCCATGAATTTGGCCAGAGCTAGTCGGCCAAGCAGTGCATGGTAGGGGCTTTCAAGGTCCACCACTTCAAATCAAACTGGCTCACGGCGGAAATGATTCTTGTCTCCGAAGAGAACATCAATTTGGGTCTTGCCGATTGGTGAGCAGGAAAGGCCAGGGACTATGCCATGGAATACAGTCCGACTGGGAAGGAGCTGCTTCTGCTTGATTCCCAACTTCTCCATTGTGTCACGGTACATGATATTGATGCTGCTGCTGCCATCTATCAAGACTCTGGAGAAACGAGTTGCCCGCCTCTCCGTTGCAAAGGTAGCCTCTAGGACCAGGGCGTATGAACCTGGGGAAGGCATCACTTCCGGGTGGTCGGCCCTGCTCCAACTGATGGGCTTCTCAGACCAATGCTAGAACACTAGAGTATTTGAGGCCACTGCTTGTACTTCTTGCAGTTGCTGCCGTCTGCTGCGTCTGTCATCGGCCACGCTGGTGAACACAACATAAGCTCCGTGTTCCTCTGGATACTCGTCTTGTATGGCACCGACTGGCCGTGCTGACGGCTGCTGAGGCTGAGGAGGCGGCGGTCTGGCAGGCGGAGGAGGCAGGAGTCCATCTCCCATGGCGATTCTGGTGAGCCAATGACACTTTCGAGTGGTGTGGTTGGACGGCTTTGCACCGCTATGGAATTTGCAAGGTGCATCTAGGGTCTGCTCATAAGAGAAGGCGGACAACCAATTGGGCTTGCCGCCCTTCTGACGCTTGGGTGCCGGCTGCCCCTCTACCTACTGGTCCTCGACTGTCGCCACCTGTCGGCTGGTGGAAGCCGGCTGAGTGGCCTTTTGCTTGTTGTCGCCTGGATGCTGACGCCGACTGGTCTCACCAGCCGGAGTCCGAGGGGCCTGAGGCGCCACCTTGCCGGACGCATCAACCAGGATTTCCGCCTTCATGGAGGAGTAGGCCGTGGCATGCTTGTCAGCGATGATCAGCAGCTCGTAAAGCATCGCAGGCTCGTCGCAGAGGAGTCGATGCTTGAGGAGGGTGCCCTCTCGGCACCCGGTGGTGAAGTACTCGATTGCCTGCACCTCGTGCACGCCTTCGCAGGAGTTGCGCAGCTCGGCCCAGCGCATGAGATAGTCGCGGGTCGATTCGCTGGGCCCTTGGACGCACAAGGAGAGCTGTCGGGGCTTGGGAGGCCGCTTGTACGTGCTGGTGAAGTTGCGGATGAAGGCCTCGGTGAAATCAACCCAGCTGTTGATGATGCGGGGCTTCAGGTTGTTAAGCCATGTCCGTGCCGTGCCCTGAAGCATGAGCGGGACGTACTTCACGACAACGCGCTTGTTGTCATTTGCTATGCTGACGGCCGTGGAGTAGTCGACCAGCTAGTCCTTCGGCTTCACGGAGCCGGTGTACTTGGGCATATCTCGCGGGAGGGTGAACCCTTTGGGAAAGGGCTCATCTCGGTTTCGTGGGCCGAAACAGGGCGGGCCCAGTGCGTCTTCTTCTTCTAGTGCCAGGGATCGGTCGAGGTGGTCGATCCGATGGCGGGCGTCATTCTCTCCGACTCCCTCTCAGCGGCCAAGGCGGTCGCCGAGTGTCGGGTGCGTGACAGGCGGCGGAGTGGGATGCCTAGCTCCACGAGGCGGAGGTGGAGGAGGGCCGCCTCGCCGCTCCACCGCATGAGGGCGGCCGTCTTCGTCACGCTCGATGGAAAGGCGAGTCCGGCTTCGGCTGGCAGCCGGCTCATTGCCTCGTCTTCCACGGGCGCCGCCAGTCGGCGTCCGGGATGTCGCGCCGTGGTCCTGGCGAAGGGGCGGTTCGTCGTTCCATGGGGCGGGCACTTCAGCGCGGCGGCCGCGTCTAGGAGCTGTTGGACTCGCTCCGTCATGTGGCGACGCTCGTCGCCCTCGTACTTATCCAGCTCATCCATCACTGCCTGGGCGGCTCGGATGTTCTCCGCAGGCATGGTGTAGACGGGGCATTCTGCCCCGAACATGTTGGCGATGGTCGCGCCACGTTGCCGGATCGAGCCAATGCGGCTAGGCCCCTCAAGAGCCGGCGTGCCGCCAATGGCCCGGTCCATCTCGCGCTGATAGGCGTCCGAGAGGCGTCGCACGCTGGCCAGTCGGCCAGCGCTCTCGAGGAGCTGGACGCGGCGTGCTTCCAGCGTCTCAGCATCTGCGGCTTCTGGGATGGGCGCCGTCAGGTCTCGTAGCGCCGCATCGAGTAGGTCTCGAGCGCCTCCGCCCGAGCGCTCACCACTGTTGATGACGAGAACCTTCGTGATGGTGCTCCCGCTGCTGTGCTCACGAGGAGGCGACTCGTCGTAGACCACCACGTTGGCGGGGAACGCGTCAAGCGACGCCGTGTCAGAGTCGACGATCATCGGGTCGATGGAGCCAACATACTCCAGGTCCACAGCAGGCTTGCTGGTGACGTGAAGCTGGTCGAGGAGGCTGACGAGATGGCTCTCGGGGCAGCCGGTGCCCGCGTCGGAGGACAGCTCATCGGAGAGGTGAACCTCGCCAACAAGGTCGGCGAGGCAGCTCACCGCATAGGAGATCTCCACGCCGTGCAGGGCGTCGAGGCTGACGCCATCGGGCATGCTGGGCTGGCTTCGCTCGCTAGGAAAGAACAAGGTTCTCATCCAGAGCAGATCTCTGGGAGACGGAGCACCTCGCCCCACGGTGAGCGCCAAATGTCGGGGTTGGGTGCGACATATGTCAAAGGATAGCTTATCATGGTGGGAGCGAGTAGAACATCTCCGGTGCCTGGAAGCGGGATGAGGCGTAGACACGAACGTCGACGTACTATACCCAGGTTCGGGGCTCTCCTAGGAGATAACACCCCTAGTCCTGCTCTGCAGGGTCTCCGCATGATCACTAAGGCACAAGTGATACAAAGGTGCTCCTTGAGCTGTATGCTAGAGGTAGGAGAAGGCAAGGCAAGCTCTCTCCTGCTCTAGGGAAGTGGCTAGTTCTAATGGGGTGGGAACCCTTTGCATGGGTGCCCCGGGGGTTTATATAGGCCTCCCCCCAGGGGTACAATGGTAATATGGCCGGGTGCTGGGCCCGGCTGTCAGTGTCTCCGGCCTCCGGCTTCTCCGCCGACTGCTGGGGCCCGCCGCCGGGTGGGCCTCACCGACTGGTCTGGTACGGAGACGACAGGCCGCTCCCGCCACTGGCGAGTCTGGTTGGTGGCTGCTCATTGTAGTCGTGCTGCTAATGACGCGGGCTTGGTCAACTCAGTGTGGCTACAGTCCTGCCGCCTGGCGGGAGATCACTGTAGCCACACCTGGTCTCATCAGGTTAATGGCGCACTTGCTTCGAGGGAAGGGACGGCCGCCTGCTGGAGGCCGGCCTTCCCCTGGTCCGACTGGTTCGGCATATGCCGTCTTCCGAGGTGTCACTGCCCAGTAGGGCCCGCAGCTTGCGGGCCGTACCGACAGGTCGTCGTGGGGAACAGGACTCCGCCTGTCCGGAGTGACCTCAAGGGGAAGTGGCAACAGTGCCACGTCGTGCGGAGATCTCCGCCTGTACGGGCACTGTGGCCTCGGTAAGCCCAAGACTCGGGGTGAGGGGCTTCACTGTAGCCACGCCCTATCTCATCCTCTTGATGGGGGCACAAACTCTGAGGGCGCCAGGTGGCCGCCTGCTTGACGTCGTCCTCTCTAGAGGCCGGCTGGTTGGAGCCGGCCGCTCGTGGTGCCGTCTGTAGGTGGTTGGCCGTCCTCTGGGGGCAAGCCGTTGAGCTAGCCGGCCCCCGGAGGGCGGAGCGTCAGCTTGGGATTCTGTGGGGCGAAGCCGACCCAAAGTCTTGACAAGTTCAGGGACTCGGGTGAGGCTACCCGTGGCCCATTACTCCGACATGAATGCATTAATCCAGTCTGCAAAATCTATGTATTCCTTTCTTGTGGCCTTGTAAGATAGCCAGTGCATCTCCTCCTTGAAAAACCTTCCTGCGGGAATAAAGGTTTGGTTTGATTCCTCTGAATATGTAGTTGTTCCTTGTGATCCAAATTACCCAGCACGCTAGTATAATAATTTCTAGAGAAAATGGCACTTCCAAAATTGACTGGAGATTGTTGATTTCATGTTGGAGCCCTTGATAAGTGGGAGTCCACGATGAACATAGATATATCCAGCAAGCTCCGGCAAAAGGACAGTGGAAGAACAGATGATATCTAGTCTCCAAGACATGCAACCCACATAAAATACAAGTGTAATAAGGGATGAAGAATCTTTTCATTTGAAGCATTGCCCGGGTATTTTGTCTATTATGGAGAAATATCCAAAACAAAATTTTGTGTTTGAGATGACAACAGGTTTTCCAAAGTCCTTTGAATGCAGGGATGACCTCCGGATGGTTTGTCAAGGTTGTGTAGGCTTGGGAGACCTGAAACCTAGTTACATCAGATGGAAATTGTCCTTGGTCTGCTTCATCACTTATAACAAATTATTGGAGCATTTCAGACATCATCTAGAACTGAGAATAGGCTACCTTATAGAGGGGTAAATTGAAGTGCTCAGAAAGATCTTCCATGGAGCCAATTGAGTTAACTGTGATATATTGATTCTTAGAGAACGAAAACAAATGAGGCCAAAGCTGGTGCTTGGGGGTTTCATCCCAAGAGATCATTTCTATCTTAGTCGATCCAAATCTTTCACAATTGAATACACAAATAGTCAGTTGCAGTTGATTCAGTCCAAAATCCAAATCCTGAAGTGGGAAAGGCCATCTCAATCCCCTCCTATCAAACCTGCAATATTTTGAAAAGAAAAAGTATAGATGGGGATGCTACCCATGAATCTCAAAGGAGCTCCTTTCGACTGGATATCCCACTAACGATTCATAGTGTTTGGTTTCTCTTGGAGCAATCATCCCATTTTGACCCGACGACGGAAAAAGCTTTGCAATGGGAAGTCTGGAGGCACATGATATTTGCTAGGTCAGATCAGGATTACCGGTTACTTGAGAACGAGACGCGCGTGGAACATGAAGTTCGTGCGTCTGCTTTGGTAGCGGACGTTCAAAACGTTGTCCTGAGAGATGGCGAAGTGATGTCGTGTAGAACGCCCTCCTTGATCTGGTGTAACTCGCCGTCCACCGCCACCACTTTGGATGCTTTGCACTAATCACTTATAGGCCGGCCTTCAACAACTATCCCGTGTTGCCGGTATCGACGAACCTTGACAAACCATCGGAGGTCATCTCTGGCAATGCGCTTAGCGCCGCTGCAGGCAAGAGATGACAAGAGCCTACCCCCTCGCCTTGGCGGCCGTTGATTTCTTCTTCCCAGCGCCGGCTCCCATCTCCAGTTCTCCACCAAGTCGGGTACGGGCCTATGGGGTACCACCAGAAAGGAAGGCAGGAGGTCCAGGAGAGTTCTGAGCAGTTGTGATTGGAAGACACATAGGATTTTTTTTCCTACATGGACGATGCATAATCTGGACTTTTGACATGAGGCTTGGACGTGTACATCCTTTTTTCTGTGTCAATTGATCAGATCTAACTGTGCGTGTAGTTTGCTCCCTTTCTTCAGCGATGATTTTTCCTTCGATTTTTTTTCGTGCGGGAAGGAGGGGATGACATATGTAAATCTATTTTTGAATCACAAAATTATGTTTCCTTTCAAATATCAGTCGTCAATCTTTATGTCAACACCAATTCAATGAATACAAGGTGGTGACGGAAGAAGAACCAAGAAGGCTTCATCTCTTTATTAGTAGGTATAGAAACATACTCCCTCCGTCTCAAAATAAGTGTCTCAACTTTGTACTAGCTCTAGTATAAAGTTGTATTAAGTTTAAGACAGTTATTTTAAAACGGAGGGAGTATATAGATTAGATCAACCTCTTTCATCATGAGAACACTTATTCCACGTGCTGCATCTAGAATACAGGATGTGACTTGCACCATGCGCGTTTCGTGTGTCGTTGTCCATGTAGTCTTCGTTTTCTTTTATTTTCACCTAAATTGTGCTAAAAAAAGTGGAAAGACTGTTTAAATAGGAGTGCGAAATAAAACAGAATATTAGAATGTTCACTGTACATTTTAATAAATGTTTTTTTGTGGGTGACATTTTAATAAAATGTTCATGCAAATGAACTTTAATTGTATTTAAAATAAACTTCATTATTTAGAAAATAAATATTTATATAAAAATAATTTTTAATCATTAATCACATATTTATAAAATTCATGTCAATCAAAAATATTGATCATATATTTAAAAATGGTCCATTGTGTATTTAAAGCATGGCCGTTGTGTGATCACAAGGTATTCATTGTGTAGTTCTAAAACTTTTTTTTGCTGGCCTGTAGTTCAAGAACTTAATCATACATTTATTTAAAAAATCATGTATGAAACGATTAAAATCATACTATGAATTGGAAAAAAAAGAGAAACGAGGAAACCAGCAGAGCTTTTAGAAAAATGAAATAAATAAACCAAAGAACTGGTAAAAAAATGCAAGTGAATGAAA
>NC_057810.1:421876621-421903632 GCF_018294505.1 Triticum aestivum
GCAATCGGGCGCACACACCCCGTTGATGTTGCATGGGCTGACCCATTTACATTTTTTTATTTTCCATTTAAATTGCCAAAAAAGAGAGAGTGACGGATTCAAACCTTGTGAGCAAACCCGAGTAACCACTAGGACTCTTTAAGGCTTGTGTCCCATAAGTTTGCTTTTCCTTTTTTACTCTTTAACACTTGTGCCTACTCACATAGTTTTTCCCTTTCAGAGCCGTTTTTCTTTTTTTATTGGTTTTTATATGTACCGTTTTTATTTGGGTTCTCTTTATTTTTCTATTTCTTTATTTTCCCTTTTTTTTAAAATTGCATGAACTATTTTCAGTACTGATGACCTTATTTTCATAATAGATGAACTTTTTTTTCCAAACTCAGCGAACTTATTTGCAAACATGATGATTTTTAACTGGTGAACTTTTTTCAAAATTAATGCTTTTTTTAAATCAATGAACTTTTTTTTAAAATTAGTGAATATTTTTTCAGAAATAATTGAACTCTTTCCAAATTTATGAACTTCTCTCTCAAAATCGGTTATACTTTTTTGAATTTTTGTTTCTTTTCAAAATTTATGAACAATTTTCAAATAATTTTTTTCATTTCATGAACTTTTTTTTCCAATTTTTATCATTTTTCTCTTGAAAGTCAACTGTCAGCCATCAATAGGGGTCAATTGTTAACCGAGCGAACGAGTCAGCTTCGTGTTTCATCGAACAAGAAGCTGGGTTTTTTATCAAGGAAAGGAGCTCATCTACGCTCGGCACCGTACATGGGCCGGCCCACGCTAGCAAGCGCGTTAGCGTCGGTTCCATTAGGCGGCGCTTAAAGCGTCAGTTAGGAGCTCCATTCTCTTCATGTTTTTTTTTGATGGAAAGGCTTAATAGCTAACTTTATTAAACTCAAATAATGCTTGCATCTTCTGCTAAAAAGTTAGCAATAAAAATCAGAGGTGCATCCACCCGGATGGAAGGGGTGTTTGCACGCCCCCATTTAGCTAGCTCATGAGCAGTTTTAGCGTGTATACTATTCCCAAGACCTCTTATTGGACGCTTCTTCGTGTCAAATACGAGTGGCTTTTTTTTAGTAACAAATACGAGTGGCTATGCCTGAAAGTAAGGGCAAATGGGCTCACCCGCTTTGTCGAGCTCACATGAGCGATTTGTTTTCCTTTCCGAGGGTTTAGTTGTTTTTTTATGAAAAACTAGCCTATTTTCTTACAGAGGTAAATAGTAAAACCCAATAAAAATGTATTTTAAAAAATATTTTAGTACTCCCTCTTTCCCAAAAGTAAGTGACTCAATTTTGTACAAACTTTTTATTAAAGTTAGTATAAAGTTGAGTCGCCTATTTTGGACGAACCGAGTATGTGTTAAGAAAAGTTCAATCTATATGAGAAAAAATCACCATATACTAGAAAAGGTTGAGTATGTACTATGAAAATGTTCACCACATAATAAACGAGCTCACCAAATGATCAGCATATATTAAGAAAATGTCTATTAAAAATATACTCGATCAGTGTTCGGAAAATGTTGTTAACATATTTAAAATTACAATTAATAAACTACAAAAGGAAAAGGTGCAAAGTAAAAACCGAAAAGATAAACAATGTGAAGACCCAAACATGAAAGAAAGAGAAAAACCCACTAACGCTGTGTATTAACAAAAGGCAAAATAAAAAATAAAAGGGAAAATAGAAAAACGAAAAGAAGGAATAAATAAAAACCTACACAAAAACCTAAAACCGAAACTAAATTGGAACAGAAAAATATAACTGAGAAAACAAAAGGGAAATGCAGCAACGCACGAGAGAGAACAACAGCAGCAGCGCGTACGAATTTCCTATATGCCGCTTTAATCGTTCCCACAGGTGCATTATTGCAAGCGAAAACAGATGGGCCAACTGGTTTGGGACGAAATCACTTACTCAAAGATACCCCTTGCGAAAGCTGCTCCCACCTTCTCTGACGGTGACAAGTGATGCACTGCACGTGCGCCCCTTGTTGCAACGTGGGAGTTTTTTCTTTACTCGCGGTTTCGTTTTTCAAAACAGTTTATCTCCTAAACCATGAGTCTAAACCTCGAACTGTTTTCACCGTTGGGTTTCTCAAGTTGAGATCTTTCAGACTAAATACCAAGTTATAGGTTTCTCCAAAAAAATCATGAAAAAACTGGAAATAGAAAAAGAAAACGAGAAAAAAGAAAAAAAGAAAAAAGAAAAAAGAAAAAACATAAGGTAAAAAAAGATAACCAGAAGAAAAAAAACTGAAAACCCAGAAGTACACTTGCACTTTTTACTTTTTTTGAAGCACAGGTTACACATTTCCATTTTTAGAAAGCACACACTGTGCTTTCCCCTGGGGAAAGCACAATTGTGCTTTTTTCATTTTTCAAAAGAAAAGCATATTTATGTTTTTTTCTTCTTTGGAAAGCACAATTGTGCTTGTTGAGGAAAATAGGTTGTACTCCTCACGGGAGCGAGGTTATGCTTCCCTGAGAAGAAAGGTTGTGCTTCTCGCGGAAGCACAAACTGTGCTTCTTCATTTTTCGGGAAGCACGGGTTGTGCTTTCTCATAGAAGCACAGGAAGCACAAACTATGTTTCTCCATTATTCGGAAAGCACATGTTGTGCTTTCTCACAGAAGGACACGCTCTGCTTCTCGCGAAAACAACTGCAATTCTCGCCAAAACACAAGCTGTGCTTCTCTCGTTGAAACACAAGCTGTGTTTTTTTGCCTTTTATGAGGGAAAAGCATCCCCCCCCCTCCCCCCAAAAACTATATTTTCTGTCAAAAACTAGGAAAAACAGAAGAGCCAAAAAACAAAAAATAAAAATAAAAATGTGTGGAGAGATGGAAAAAAATCATTCTCCTGCGGGGTGCACCAGCGTGCAACACGCGGCGGCGCTGGCAGCGCTTCGGCACCTGGGAAGTAACCAACGCGAATGGTAACAATTAAGTACTTGCTCTCGTATTGGAAACCTTTCACTGATTTTCTTTTCTGGCTTTTCGGATTCTTGTTGGATTTTAGTTTTTTCTTTTTTTTTCTTTTCCCTGTCACTTTTCTGTTTCGCCTTTTCTTTTTCTTAAATTTTCATACTTGTTTTTTTTTCAAAAACTGTTCATTATTTCATCAAAATTGTTCAGAATTTCAAAAAATTCACAATTTTGAAAAATCATTGGCATTTCACTTTCTTTGAATTTAAAAGATTGTTCATAGGTTCGAAAAAGGTTCACTGTTTCAAATTTTGTATGGTATGTTGAAAAATGTTCCTGTTTCAAAAATCACTCACAGATTCAAAGAAAGATCATCTTTTCATTTTTAAATTGCAAAACCATTACTATTTTTAATAAATGATCTCCGGTTCTAAATTTTTTGGTTTTTCCATGATTAGGAAAACGACCATGTCTTAAAAAATATGCACTTTTTATAAAACTTTTTTCAGGTTTCAAATATAGCTGCTATAGTACTGGGTCCTACGTATCCCGCTCTACAGCCGCACTTCAATGGGCGGGGACTCAGTCGGGTTGCCTTGTGCGAAGCACCAGTATTAGACGCAACAAGCGGCCGCCAAGTCCTATTTGGCGCTTCACGCGCCACTTAGAACCTTGTTAGCAAATGGCGCATACCGTGCCAGATCACCTCCGTAGGAAATGGTCCGGTCCATTTAAATTTTCTTCTTCTAATTTGCAACGATTACGTAGCGCCTCCTATGTGTTGCTTACAGCAAGAACAAGGAAACCGACGTGGGAGGCCACAGACTATTTTTTTTTGTTTCGTCTTTTACTTTTGTTTAAACTTCCAAATACTATTAATAAACATATTACAAAAATAATCTACATCAAAACATTTCCAAAAAATGTTAATCAATCATTTGACAAATATTATGTGTATAGAGAAAATGTGTACAAAAATATACAATGTGTATGAAAAAAGTTGATCATGTATTTAAAACATGTTAATCCAAGCATTTGAAAATAAATAAATATATGAAATATGTTAATCAAGCAGTTAAAAATGTTAAATGTGTATGCAAAAAATGTTGACCATGTATTAAAAAATGTTAAACTTGTATTTCTAAATGTAATCAACCATTTAAAAAATGTAAAATCTGTATAGAAAAAATGTTGACCATGTATCCAAAAAATGTTAATTTGGTATTTGAAGAATGTTAATCATGGTGAAGAGGTCATCCGTTATGCCGCCCATAGCGTCGGCCATCGCCTCGTCCTCTGTCGCGGATTGCACCTTCTCCATCGCCATAGGCTCGCCCTCCACTTCCTTCTCCTCCTCCGAGTTCGGCTCCGGAGAGCTTAGAGGTTGGTCCACCGCAACGCGGGCCCGACATCGTTCGTCCGCGGCACGGACCTCCGCCTTGAATTCAGCGTGGTACTCCAACATCAGGTGCTTGTACCAAGTAATGACGATCCGCACCATGATGACGGCGGATGGCAAACTAGGAAGGCCCGGCCATCAACGGAGGAGGTGTGGAAATGGGGAAATAGGGTTTGGAAGGTAGTTGGCCCACTCTGAATAGTCGGGTAGGCTTCTCGGGCGGCTTGACAGCCGTGAATGCGGCAGGCGGAATGGCGATCAATGCGGTTAGGTGGGAGGTCTATGAGGACAGAGGAAACGAGCAGGGTTCTAGAAACGGAGATGGCTTTTTGGGGGTGGGTCCAGGATGTCGGTTCGACGTGGCAGACATCCCTCCAATTTGAGGCACGGCTGAGAAATTCCAAACATCCAAACTGGTACCGTCCGATTTGCTGATCCGTGTTGAAGCGCTAAAAATGTTCGAACCATCTAGTCTGGACATTTGGGATGGATTCGTGGATCCATGTTTGGAGATGCTCTTATACTACCTACATATAAAGTATGAATAACTAGATGGGCTCTTTTCAGACTGTAGGTGCATTTGCTCGCGAGATGGTCCTTGTGTGTACATGGCGTTGAGTGCCCGTAAATTATCCTTCTTCCAAAGACCTCTGAATTTCCACTCCAGCAGTGCAGTTGCTTCTGAGAACCCTGGATCTGAATGTCATATTCGCAATTGAAAGTTACATATTTTTCCAATTCGTGTAGCTGAAAGTTGTGCTAATAGCTCACTTCCTGCTGCATATAATACCACTCCTACTAAGCAGGCAGACCACTTAGACTCATGTGAGGTTAGCTTGTGGGAGTTTGTGATCACAAATTACAGGCCTAGTATTACGTGGGGACCTAAATTTAGAAGAAGGTGGTAGAAGAAGGAATGGAGTGCAATGTACACAAAGCCTGAATTGAAAAAGGAGAGAAAAGGGGGACCTAAACAAAAAGAGCAGAACAAGTTTTGCAGTGATGCACTCCTGGAGTATGGAGCTTGATTCCAGGTGGTATGCTAGTATGCTACCGCTATCCCTGCATAGAGTAAACCGGAGGGAGATCTCTTGAGGTGAGTGCAGGCAATCAACAATATCCAAAGATGCCACATCCAGTCACAGTATCATTGATAACTCCATAGTTTAAGAGGAAAAATGACAAACCTCAGGAGTGGCTAGTGTATTTTACCACTACAGTGTCAATGTCCCATCCTTGACAGCCTCCCAAAATTGTCGTGCTTGCTTGCCGGATCGCAGACAATGCCGATAATGTAAGCTGTTTGGTCTCTTTGATCGATGAGATGGTCGATTACTGCATGACCGGATGATTGACTAACAGAGTATCAAGTGTGTGCTTGCTAGGTCAAACCCAGGCTGGAACCACTAGAAGGATGTGCTTGAATTCAAGTGTGTGCTTTTCTATTACTACTGTACTATTTACGACATGGAATTACGTATTTGTTTTTTGTGGTCTATGGGAATATGAGCTCTGAATTTTCCTGGAACGTTACGATCTTCCTCGCTCTCTCTACTTTACGACAGGAAAGAAAAATATGACATGCGCTCCTCGATCCAACACATATACGACTGCGAGAAGTCGAGAAGGTTGTGAAAAGACACCTGGAGACTGATACAGGTAAATCTGAGGTAATCATTACATGAAGGCTAACGCGAGGCTACCTGCTCATGATCTCGAATGCTCCCTGATGAACAGTAAAACCGAAAAAATAGCAAAACTATTACAAATTCTGATTTTATTTTTGCGATAAATTTTTTTGCCATGCCTTCCACGAATATCATTTTGTGCTGAAATTTTGCAAGCATACAAAAAGTTTGTCAAGGTTTACCAAAAATAAGTTCCAGAAATTTTTAAATTGTTTTATCTTTTTTTTTTCAATTTTACTATTCATCAAGGAGCATTTGAGCTCGGGAGCAGAATAAGACTTTCGTTTCAGCATGTCTTATCCACATACAATCGGGATGCTATGTGCCTCGCTTGTAAGGGTGTGTATCGCTGGGTCGGCTTGTTTTTCCGATTTTGAGTCCAGTTTTTAATTTTCTCTCTTTTCAATGTTTCGCTGTTTTTGATTTTTTTTGTTTTTTCTTGATTTATAATATTTTTCTATTTTTATTCTTTTATTTTTCTCACATGCTAATTCAAGAATATGAACATGCTAATTAACAACTTTTTTGATTCATGCATTTTTTTGGAGTTCACGAACATTGTTTGAAATATAAGAATGTTTTTTAAATTCATAAAAATATAATAGAATTCTCATTTAAAAAATTCACAACATTTTAAAAATCCAAGAATTTTATAAAAATCGCAACATTTTTAAATCCAATATTTAAAAAAAATATTTGACCTTCTTTTGAATTAATGAACTTCTTGAAAGAAATAAAATAAAATGATAATCGGTGTTTCCTGAGCTAGCAGTGGAGCGAGCGAAAAAACTAAGCGAGCGAGCAGATGGAGTAGGGAGCCGAGCAGAATGAGTGGGAGCTTCATGGATCGGCCCATGTGAGCGTTATAACAATAATTCCACGGTTTTAACATGAAAATAAGAGCTCACACAAATCGTTACGGGCTAACACCAATGCCGAAAAATATCATCTTGAACAGCAGCCAAACATGATATATGAATAAAACGAAACAATTGACCATAATAATGAGATAGAAAAAATAATTAATCCCACGAGTATAGAACGGGCGGCAAAGCACGCGCTAGCCTCTATTGCAAATGAAAAGAGCGAGATTTCTGCTGGTCTCGTGCGGTTCTACTGCTGGCGAAGTACATACATACTGCTCTCTTAACTTCTACTTCTACTAGATTCAGCCAAGAACCTAAAAGACGGAAATAAAAACGAGTGTTTAGAAGTCTGAACTGAAGGCTCGTTCAGCCAAGCCAACCGAAGGGCATCGGGGTCAAACTATACTAGATTCAGAAAGACACATTCAGCCTAAACTAGGAACCTTTTTGGCCGCAGACGATGAGCATCCAAGATATAGTAGTAGTGTTTTAAGTGGAACCTCTTTCCCTTTCATATTCTGGACCACTGTTTGGTTTGCCTAATCGCCGCGTCTCTAATTAAGTGGAGACATGAATGGGAGCCTCCACTCCCATTTACTTATATATTTATCGAAAGCAACTAACTTTACATACTAGAACTACAGTAGCTGATAGCCCGCCTAACCATAGCCTAGCCTCTAATGAAAAAGCGGTCAAGCAAGCACAACGTAGGCGCAACTAAATCCGACTAATGGAGAATATGTTGGACTAAATAATCTGATACATCATTTCTTTTGTAAAAAGAATTCTGATCAATTACAGAGGTTCATCAAAAGTACACTTGCTCAACAATAACAATTAAATGGTCATTGTCAACAATTAAATGGTCATTGTCAACGTTTTTCTTATATATGTAAAGGACGCTTTACTACTTAAAAGATTTGAACATTATAATCGGCGTCTGCATAACTAAGATGCACACCACCATAACCAAGTCCAAATTTCAAAGAAATTAAAAAAGACGGGATACAAGTAAACATGTGAAGACCGTATAACGCCTAAGACGTAGGAGAGCCGATCCGAATGTCATGCTGTCATCCATGTCGGATAAAAGTATCCCTCGCGTGGCCTCCAAGCCTGTACTCATCTCCGTAAACAGGTCTCGATTCTTTAGACGCTATAGAGACGACCATAAATGGAGCTTACCGATACATCTGTAGATAACCTGCATCCCCCAAACATCCCTGTCAGGGGTGGCCCACATGGGCTAATTTCAGACTCGCTCCGCTCGCTTGTCAGAAGTTAGCATTTCTCTTTATACTTGAATTTGGAGCATAACATAACAAACTCCACCTCGAGACAAAATTTCACCTTGTAGCATGAATGAGAACCTCCTCCCTGAACAACAAAGAAAACACTTTCGGCGCCAAACAACCACTAGGGCTAATGGGTTATACCAACTAAGTCCAAACAAACTCAAAATTAGCAACAGGAACTGACTTTGTCAACATATCAGCAGGATTATCATGAGTGTTAATCTTGCATACCTTCAGTTTACCTTGCTCGATGATGTCTCAAACATAATGATATTTGATATCAATGTGCTTTGTTCTCTCATGGAACATCTGATCCTTAGTGAGGTATATTGCACTTTGACTGTCACAAAACAAGTTAATGCAAGAATTATCTCCACAAAGCTCAACCTACAAACCTTTTAGCCAAACTGATTCTTTACATGCTTCTGCTACAACCATGTATTCTGCTTCAGTGGTAGATTGGGCAACTACTGGCTGCAATGTTGCCCTCCAACTCACGGCAAAACCACCAATAGTGAACATATAACCTGTAAGGGACCTCCTATTGTCCAAATTGCTGAAAGGAAAATCTGAATCCACATAGACAGCTAGTCCCTTACCAATCCTGCCGAATTTCAAACAAGCGTTGGAAATGCCACGAAGATACCTGAAAATCTGCTAAACAGCCTTCCAATGTTCTTTACCAGGGTTAGCCATGTATCAACTGACCAAACTCATTGCAAATGACAAATCAGGCCTAGAACACACCATGACATACATTAAAGAACCAACAACACTAGAATATGGAACTCCTGACATATACTCAAACTCTTCATCATTACTAGGACAATGAGAAGATGATAATTTGAAATGAGGAGCAATGGGAGTGCTTACTGACTTAGCATCATGCATGTTAAAATGATGAAGAACTTTCTTAATGTAACTTTGCTGACTAAGAAATAACAAACTAGAATTTCTGTCCCTCGTAATCTCCATACCTAGAATTTTCTTAGCAGCACCAAGATCCTTCGTCTCAAACCCACAACTCAACTATCCTTTAAAGCAGTGATCTCTTTCTTACCCTTGGCGGCAATCAACATATCATCAACTTAAAACAACAAGTATATAGGTGATCCATCAACAAATTTAATGTAAACACAACTATCATATGCAGACCTCTTAAATCCATGTGCTATCATAAACGAATCAAACCTTTTATACGACTGTATGGAGACTATTTCAAACCATATAGGGACCTCTTTAACTTACCAGGCACTATGAAACCTTCTAGTTAGTCCATGTAAATCTCCTCCTTCACTTTACCATGCAGAAAAGCAGTCTTGACATCTAGCTGCTCAAACTCAAGATCATGCATAGCAACAATACCGAAAAATGCACGAGTGAAACTATGCTTCACAACTGAAGAGAACACATCATTATAATCAATACCTGGTATCTAACTAAAGCCCTTAGCCACTAACCTTGCCTTAAACCTCGCGGGCTCACTAGGATATGAACCTTCCTTTCTTTTGAAGATCCATTTGCAGCGAACGATCTTCTTTTGTTTAGGCAAGCATACAACATCCCATGTGCCATTTTTCTCCAAGTGATTGCATCTCTTCGTGCATAGCGGCAATCCACTTCTCGCGGTCACCGGAAAAAAACTGCTTTAGTGTATGTGGACGGGTCAAGGATGTTCTCAACCTGTTTTGCACAACTGAAAGCATAATGAACAATGTCACACTCTTCAATTGGATGTTTAGGTTTCTTAATGACTCTCTTGCTCTTGCCATCTACAAGAGACTCAATTTGTCGCTACAAAACATGGGGTGAGTGTTGCACAACATCATCATCATGAACCTCTGTATCTGGGGCATCATCAACATTATCATCAACCTGTGCATCTGGAGCAACCTCATCATTATCAACAATTACATTTTCCTCCTCATCAAGGTGCTCCACCTTCACAGTAACTTGTTGTGGCTCTACATCAAAAGTATATGTGGACAGATGATCATGATACATAACAAATTCATTGAAAACAACACTCCTGCTCACGAAAACCTTATTAGTTTCAGGATTCCATAACTTGTATCCCTTTACTCTTGAACCGTAACCAACAAACACACACTTAATAGCTGTAGGCTCGAGATTTCCATTATCAACATGTGCATATGCAGTGCAACCGAAAACTCTCAGCTGTGAATAATCAGCTGGTGTACCAGACCATACCTCAATGGGAGTTTTCTTATTAAGTGGAATGGATGGTGACCTGTTGATGAGGTAGCATGCGGTGGAGGCGGCTTCAGCCTTTGCCCATGCGAGCATTTGACAACATGCAACGAGCCCTGGAGATGATGGTTCTATTCCTGCGCTTAATCACACCATTATGTTGAGGAGTGTACGGGACGGTGTGGTGCCTGACGATGCCCAAGTTTCTGCAGTAACTGTTAAAAGCTTTTGAACAGAATTTCATACCATTATAAGTACAAAGTACTTTTACCTTCCTCTCAGTTTGTCTTTCTACCATAACTTTTCAATCCTTAAAGGCATCAAACACATCAAATTTATTTTTCAGAAAATAAGGCCACATTTTTTGGGAGTAATCATCAATAACTGTAAGAATATAACGAGCACCAGCAAGCGAGGGTATACAGGAAGGTCCCCACAAATCAGCATGCATGTAATCTAATATACCTTCCATGGTTTGAACAACAACATTGAACTTTACCCTCTTGTGCTTACCAAAAATGCAGTGCTCACAAAACTCCAACTCACTTACGTTGCAACCATCCAAAAGTTCTCTCCTGGTCAATTCTGCCATACCAAGTTTACTCATATGTGAGGGAGTCCTGGATTAAGGGGTCCTTGGGCCGCCGACCCATTGCTTACCGGCTGGATTGATGGGATACTATGGAGCCGAACTAGGGCGTGGACCCATGACCGGACAGGAGATCTTCAGAGTCGTGGTGTGCCCTCCAAGTCAAGATTTAATGTGATCTTTCCTTTGTTGTAACCGATCACATTTAACCCTAACCCTATCGATCTCTATATAAACCGAATGATTTTAGTCTTTAGGGCTAGAGCAACATCCTACACCCCATCAACCTAGGGTTTAGCTCACCTGATCTCAAGGTAGATCGACTCTATAATCATATCATACACATCAAATACAATCAAGCGGGATGTAGGGTTTTACCTCTTAGAGAGGGCCCTAACCTGGGTAAACACCGTGTTCATCGTCCCTTGTTTACCATCGATCCTAGATCCACAACTTGGTACCCCCTACCCGAGATCCTCCGGTTTTGACACCGACATTGGTGCATTCATTGAGAGTTCTGCTGTGGATCGCCAAAAGGTCGATGGCCCACCTATTTGTTGGAAACCCCATTTGTGCCAGGGACATCTTCGTCCCTGGCCAGATCTTCATGTTCAGCAGCCTCACTTTTTGCGCCGACCTCACTGGCCACATGGGCCAGGTTGAGAGTCTCAACCCCGATTATGGAGCCAGCCACCTGAATTTAGAGTCCAGCGCCGACCCTTGGGAATGCCCTCCTCTAGAAGAACCCGCCGAGCCCGATGCTTTGACCTTGGATTTGGTGGGCATGAAGGGGGCTGACACTATCCAGGATCTGGCCCTAAAGCCAGACCCCATCGAAACACCCAAAGAACGCCCGTCGAAGATACAGGGGTCATCCCCTTGACGGGAACCTCTTCGGTAGACAACATGGTAGATCAATTCTTCTCCATGGGAATCTCTATCAGCAGGCCTATAGCCTACAACCAGATCGGGCTTAAACCTAAAAACAGAGAGATCCACACCCCACCGATCACAAACCTTGTCGCTACTATCGAAGAAATGAGGAAGGGATCACGATCTCCAAAGTTAAAAACGTTATATACCCGGGTCTCTAGCCTGGAGATGTACACCCGTCAGGAGAAAAGTCCGGATTCGACCTATGATACGGGATCCAACCTCGAGTCGACCCAACTGCGCATGGGCGCACACCCGAACACTATGTGACCTGATCGAGATACAGCCCAAGTACGGTCCGCCACTGCCCATGCTCCGGACTCACAGCAGATGGGAGTGCCAAAAAAAATTCCCACCCACCTCCCACACCGAATATTCCCCGAATGCGAGAACTCCAGATGTATGGGACCGGATGTACATCAAGCAGCATCCCGAAGAATTGGTCCATCATTACTGGGCCAGATTTCTCCTGGTCAAAAACAAGATAATAGACTGCCGAGACGAAGAAGTAATTGAAGCTTTTCGGTTGAACTGCCGGGACGCAGGAATCCTAAATGCCCTCGCCCGTCGCAGCATGCAACACTTCACTGAATTATCGGACATGGTACACAAGTATTGTGCCATGGAAAGCACATGGAGGTTGCAGCAAATGCGAAGGAGTGAGTCCCTGCCCTGGAGCCTAGGAAAACCCAAGCAAAGCCAGCATATGCTAGACGGTCGCCCGAGCATGAGCCTGCCGAAAAGAAAAATAGAACCAAAACAGTCCTGGACAAATTGCTGGATAAACCATGCCCTATATACTCAACCCTGCTTAACGCAAATCCAACTCACGGGCTTCGAGCTTGCTGGGTGGTAAGGCAGGTGGCCAAAAGTGGCGAAATTATCCTGGGTCTCACACCCCCTGATAGATGATCAACAATGCCACCCCATGACGTCAACGTCCTGACAACTTATGAGACGTTTTCTTCAAACAATCAAAGGAAAATGCCTCTTCGAGAGCTCGACCAAATCTACCAGGTGATAGCCGCATAGCCATGGGCGGACACACCTATCACCTTCGATCAGAAGGACGAGCCAAGGTCACGCCCCATCCACGCGCCCGCTGCACTAGTCCTTGACCCCATAATCGATGGCTTCAGGCTAACTAAAGTGTTGATGGACGGAGGCAGCGACCTGAACCTCATTTATGAGGACACACTTGACAAAATATAGCTCAACAGATCCCACATCGAGCACAGCTATACCACATTTCGAGGAATTATACCAGCCAGGGAGGCGCGCTGTTCCAGACGCATAACCTTGGACGTAGTGTTTGGTACTCCCGACAACTACATATCTGAACCCTTATTATTTCACATTGTGCCCTTCCACAGCGGATACCACACCCTGTTGGGACGTGAAGCATTCGCAAGATTCCAGGACATGCCACATTACGGGTACATGAAACTCAAAATGCCAGGGCCCAACGGTGTGATTTTGCTCACAAAAGATCCGAATACAGACCTCCGAGCTGAAAATAAAACTGCATCGCTTGCCCTTGAGGCACCGTTTGAGGCTCTCGCAGCCGAAGAGTTAACAACACTACGCACTACAGTCAACAGAGAAGGCGTGGTCCTCAGTAGAAGGCCAAAATCCACGTCATTTAAACTAGTAGATGAGATAGAAAAATTCCAAGTACACCCGATAGACCCAACAAAACGACGTCCGTCGGAGCACAGCTAGACCCCGCAGTTGACGAAGCACTGCGTGCGTTGTTACGCGAAAGCTGGGACAGATTCGCCTGGCACCCTCCGGATATGCCAGGCATCCCGCGGAGGCTGGCGGAGCACAGCTTGAACATCATAAAAGGCTTCAAGCTAGTCAAACAGACATTGTGTCCATTCTTCGAACCCAAATGACATGCTATGGGTGAAGAATTGGCAAAGCTATTGGAGGCCGGATTTATCCGTGAAATCAAGCATCCTGTGTGGCTAGCAAATCTGGTTATGGTACCCAAGAAGGACAAGTCATGGCGGCTTTGCGTCAACTTCAAGGACCTAAACAAGGCCTGCCCCAAGGACCCCTTCCCCTTACCTTGCATAGATCAGATCATCGACACCACTGCCGGACATGAGTCACTATGCTTCCTCGACGCATACTCCAGATATCACCAAATAAAGAAGAAGGAGTCCGACCAAGCTGCAACTGCGTTCATCACCCCGTATGGGCCATTCTGCTTTAACACGATGCCTTTCGGGTTAAAGAACGCAGGAGCCACATACCAACGCATGATTCAAACATGCCTGGAAAACCTAATCGGCAAAACGGTTGAGGCATACATAGACGACATGGTCATTAAAACCAAAAAATTCAATCAACTCATGGATAACCTTTGGTTGACCTTCGAAAATTTACGGGCTTATGATATACCGCTCAACCCGAACAAATGCGTCTTCGGAGTCCCTGCCAGCAAACTGCTCGGGTTTATCGTATCCCATAGAGGAATTAAGGCCAATCCGGCTAAAATCAGGGCCCTGTCCCAGCTAGCAATACCAACGGAGCTCAAACACATTCAAAAGCTGGCAGGTTGCATAGCGACTTTAAGCCGTTTCATCTCCCGCCTCGGCAAAAGGCGCTGCCTCTCTACAGGATACTCAAGAATACAAAAAACTTTGAGTGGACCAACGAAGCACCAATAGTATAGCAATTATCATCATCACAATGAGTAATAGGAGCAACATCATTTGGGAGGGATACCTTTTTACCTTTGCTTCTCCATCGTTTCTTTTTCTTCTTCACATTATGTGTGGGTTTAATCCTCTTTTTGGAGCTCCTTATTAATGAGATTGGTTGAATAGCAGGCTCCTCCTCGTTACCTAATTCATCATAAGAAATAATAGGAAGATATTGGGAAATCTCTTCCCTTTCATTAATATTCTCTTCATCTTCTATTTGTTTTCTTGTCTTTATGTAATTGGCAATATAAGGATTTTCAATGCAATTCACCGCACAATACATATAAATCTCCTCTAGATCAAAATCAAGAACTTTATCAAGGACAAATTCTGGAAGATCCTTAGTTATATGTTTGATTTCTTCAACCCACAAGCAAACTAAGTTCATTATGACGTGCAAGGGAAATCAAGTCATCACAATTTTTGGACACGACTCGATCATGAAACAATTTGCATTGGAGATTTAAATGATCATGTTCATTGCAAAGTTCACAAGGATGGCAAAGAAATTTTAAATTTTCAGCACAAACATCTAGTCTTTCTTGCAACCATTTAGTTTCTAAATACTTATGCCTCTTGCAAAATCTATCTTCCCTATTTGGTGTGTACTTGCAAACTCTATGCACTCCACAAAAGTTGACATGCTTATAAGAGACATTTTCATCATGACTAGTGCAACCATCATTAGTACTATGGGTATTCAAAGAGTTCATACAAACAACATTGCTATCATGCTCATCATTCAAAGATTTAGTGCCAAACATTTTATAGATTTCTTCTTCTAGCACTTGAGCACAATTTTCCTTTCCATCATTTTCATGAAAGATATTAAAAAGATGAAGCGTATGAGGCACCCTCATTTTTTTAATTTTCTTTTATAGACTAAACTAGTGATAAAACAAGAAACAAAAATATTCGATTGCAAGATCTAAAGATATACCTTCAAGCACTCACCTCCCTGGCAACGGCGCCAGAAAAGAGCTTGATGTCTACTACACAACCTTCTTCTTGTAGAGATCCTTCCCTTCGAGAACGTATACAAACCATGCTGAGCTATTAAATCTCAGGTGTTGACTGATTTTCTATCTGAATGAACCGAAGTCGAACTCCACAGGGAATATAATACCATTGGGGAACGTAGCATGCAATTTCAAAAAGAATCCTACTCTCACGCAAGATCTATCTAGGAGATGCATAACAACGAGAGGGGGAGAGTGTGTCCACGTACCCTCATAGACCGATAGCGGAAGCGTCTGTTAATGCGGTCGATATAGTCGAACTTCTTCTTGTTCCGACCGATCAAGCACCGAACGTACAGCACCTCCGAGTTCTGCACACGTTCAGCTCGATGACTGATGTCTACTACACAAACTTCTTCTTGTAGACGTTGTTGGGCCTCCAAGTGCAGAGGTTTGTAGGACAGTAGCAAATTTCCCTCAAGTGGATGACCTAAGGTTTATCAATCCATGGGAGGCGTAGGATGAAGATGGTCTCTCTCAAACAACCCTGCAACCAAATAACAAAGAGTCTCTTGTGTCCCCAACACACCCAATACAATGGCAAATTGTATAGGTGCACTAGCTCGTTGAAGAGATGGTGATACAAGTGCAATATGGATGGTAGATATAGGTTTTTGTAATCTGAAAATATAAAAACATCAAGGAAACTAATGATAAAAGTGAGCACAAATGGTATTACAATGCTTTGAAACAAGGCCTAGGGTTCATACTTTCACTAGTGCAAGTTATCTCAACAATGATAACATAATTAGATCATATAACAATCCCTCAACATGCAACAGAGAGTCACTCCAAAGTCACTAATAGCGGAGAACAAACAAAGAGATTATTGTAGGGTACGAAACCACCTCAAAGTTATTCTTTCTGATCGATCTATTCAAGAGTCCGTAGTAAAATAACACGAAGCTATTCTTTCCGTTCGATCTATCCTAGAGTTCGTACTACAATAACACCTTAAGACACACATCAACCAAAACCCTAATGTCACCTAGATACTCCATTGTCACCTCAAGTATCCGTGGGCATGATTATACGATATGCATCACACAATCTCAGATTCATCTATTCAACCAACACAAAGAACTTCAAAGAGTGCCCCAAAGTTTCTATCAGAGAGTCAAGACAAAAACGTGTGCCAACCCCTATGCATAGATTCCCAAGGTCACGGAACCCGCAAGTTGATCACCAAAACATACATCAAGTGAATCAATAGAACACCCCATTGTCATCAATCTGATAAGATAACTTCAAAGGGAAAACTCAATTCATTACAAGAAGGTAGAGGGGGAGAAACATCATAAGATCCAACTATAGTAGCAAAGCTCGTGGTGCATCAAGATCGTGCCAAATCAAGAACGAGAGAGAGAGAGAGAGAGAGAGAGAGATCAAACACATAGCTACTCGTACATACCCTCAGCCCCGAGAGTGAACTACTCCCTCCTTGTCAAGGAGAGCGCCGGGATGATGAAGATGGCCACCGGTGATGGATCCCCTCTCTAGCAGGGTGCCGGAACGGGGTCCCGATTGGTGTTTGGTGGCTACAGAGGCTTGCGGTGGCGGAACTCCCGATCTAGGTTTCTTTCTGGGGGTTTCTGTATTTATAGGAATATTTGGCGTTGGTCTCACGTCAGGGGGGGGTCTCCGAGTCGTCCACGAGATAGGGGGCGCACCCACGGGGGTAGGGCGCGACCTCCACCCTCGTGGATGGCTCGAGACTCTTTTGGCCCAACTCTTTTACTTCGGGGGCTTCTTTTGGTCCATAGAAAATCATCAAAAATTGGCACGTCAATTGGACTCCGTTTGGTATCCCTTTTCTGTAAAACTCAAAAATAAGGAAACAAACAGAAACTGGCACTGGGCTCTAGGTTAATAGGTTAGTCCCAAAAAATCATATAAAATAGCATATAAATGCATATAAAACATCCAAGATGGATAATATAATAGCATGAATACTTCATAAATTATAGATACGTTGGAGACGTATCAATGACGTCCCTCGAACTCTTGATCTAGCAAAGTGTCGAGGGAGAGTTCCGCCAGCACAACGGCGTTGTGACGGTGATGGTGAAGTTATCGGCGTAGGGCTTCGCGTAAGCAGTACGTGAATATGACCGGAGGCGTAAACTATGGAGAGGGGCACCGCACACGGCTTGGAACAATTGTGTGTCTAGGAGGCGCCCCTTCCCACGTATATAAAGGAGGGAGAGAAGAGGAGGCTGACCAAGGCGTGCCCCCAAGTGGGGAGGAGTCCTACTAGGACTCCAAGTCCAATCCGGACCCCCCTTCCTTTTACCGGAGAGGAAAAGGGGGAATGAGAGGGAGAAGGAGAAGGAAAGGGGGGCGCCAAACCCTTCCCCACTCCAATTCGGACCCCTTCCAAGTGGGGGGCATGCCAGCCCTTGTGGGCTTGTGTGCCTCCCTCCCAAGGCCCATGTGGCCCATTACTTCCCCCCCCCCCGGGGGGGGGGGGGGGTTCCGGTAACCCCCCAGTACTCCGATAAGTACCCGGAACACTCCGAAACCATTCTGGTGTCCGAATACTATCGTCCAATATATCAATCTTTACCTCTTGACCATTTCAAGACTCCTCGTCATGTCCGTGATCTTATCCAGGACTCTGAACAATCTTCGGTCACCAAAACACATAACTCATAATACAAATCGCCGTCGAACATTAAGCATGCGGACCCTACGGGTTCGAGAACTATGTAGACATGCGGGCGCCGGCCTACGCAGTGTCGTTGTTTCCCCTTTGGTGCAAAGGGGGCAAGCCCAGGGCAAGGCATCAGGCAAAGGTTACTGTTTCGGTGCAACGAGACCAAGACCAGCAGAGCGGCAGGATGGAAGTCATCGTGGAGCCCAGGACGGCGTCACCGCCAGAGTCTTTGGCAGTCGAAGACCAACTTTAGTCAGGATAAGTGTACTAGATGTTCCCCTTCAAAATGGCCAATTGTTGGCGCCCTTCCCGCTCATTATTTGGGAAGAGGCCCGGGGCCTCCCTCTATAAATAGGACTAGCCACCACAGTAGAAGAGGGAGGATCGAGATTGCATATAGGCTAGGGAGAGAGGCGACTGAAATCACCCAAGCAGTTCATTACACCAGCTCAAGAACAGCCCCTCGCGAGGCTGTTCTCCCTTTGTATTGTTCATCATCAGCCCCTGAGGCAATCCACCACCACACACTGGAGTAGGGTATTACACCACAATGGTGGCCTGAACCAGTATAAACCTCGTGTCCCTTGTGTGTTCTTCCTGCTAGCCTAGATTCCTTGCAAGGCCACGAGACGCGAGTAGGTAGGGGAAAGATCTTCGTGCGCACCCCAGAGTTCGAACCTCAAGTGTCTGCCGGAACCCGAAATCTGACATTTGGCACGCCTGGTAGGGGTGCGCTGGAATCTTTCTTCCGCTAATCGCGTGTGATCTTCCGTCGTATCCATGGCTGACGCTTGTCGGTCTCGCGCCGAGCGTCGGGCTGCTCTCGCCACCCGCGTCGCCCAGACGGCGCCCGTCGGCGGACCCCCCGTCGTTCCCCGTCGCCTGCCGCCAACGCCGCGCCAGTGCCCCCGGTCGTCGCAGCTCTCCTGGGCGGCTCACATGCACCACCTTCGAGCCGCCACGTCAAGCCGTTCACCCGCCAGATCGGTACCGCCTCCAAGCGCCGAGAAACCCCCCGGGCTGGGTGGCGCCCAAGGCCGATCTGACCTTCAGCTCGGATGATCACCCCTCCAACCCAGCCTGTTCGGGCGCGCTCCCGATGCTATGCACCCCCACCATCTGCCAAGTGCCCGTCACCAAGGCCCTCGTCGATGGTGGTGCTGGCCTCAGCGTGCTCTCCGTGGAAGCCTTCAGCCTTCTCCACGTGCCGCCAGAGCGGCTTCAGCCCAGTAGGCCCTTCTCGGGCGTCGGAGGCAGTTCCACCGGCTCCTTGGGACAGATCCGCCTCCCGGTGACCTTCGGCACCTACGTCAATTTCCGCACGGAGCTGATCGACTTCGACATCACCCCCATCAGTCTGCTGTACAACGCCATCCTCGGCTACCCGGCCTTGGCCTGGTTCATGGCTGCGACTCACCCGGTGTACAACCTCATGAAGATGCCCGGGAGCAACGGTGTCCTTACCGTGTCTGGAGACACCGGGGATGCATTGCAGGCGCTCAAGCTTGCTTTCAAGACGGCCGCGGTGGCGCAACCCGCCAGCACAGATGTCCTCGAGCCCAAGGGGGCTGCGCCAGCTAAAAAGAAGCAGCTATTCGGCCAAAACAAGGCGGAGACCAAGCAGGTACCGGTCGATGAGGATGGACCCACCGGCGCTACCTTCACCATAGGCGCCAACCTTGAGCCTGAGCAGGAGGAGGCCCTGGTCGGGTTCCTGCCGTGAACAAGAAGGTGTTTGCATGGGAGCCTAGTCAGCTGGCAGGGGTCCCGAGGGATGTAATTGAACATCATCTCAACGTGTGCCCCAACATGCGCCCCATGAAGTAGAAGGCAAGGCGGCAGTCCACTGAAAAGCAGGCCTTCATTGTCCAAGAGACCCGCAAGTTAGAAGCAGCAGGAGTCATTCGCGAGGTCCGCTACCCTGATTGGCTGGCCAACCCTATTGTCGTGCCAAAAAGGGAGGAAAGGAACGCATGTGTGTCGACTTCACCAACCTCAACAAAGCCTGCCCACAGGATCCATTCCCGCTCCCTCGCACCGACCAGATCGTCGACTCTACCGCTGAATGTGACCTGTTGTGCTTCCTGGATGCCTTCTCGGGCTATCATCAGATCAAGATGGCGGTGGAGGACGTGGAGAAAACGGCCTTCCTGACCCCGTGTGGAGTGTACTGCTATACCTGCATGCCATTTGGGTTGCGCAATGCGGGCGCGACCTTCCAGCGGCTGATGCACATCGCCCTGGGCCGACAACTCGGGAGGGACGCTGAAGCTTACATTGATGACATTGTGGTGAAGTCTCGGGGGGCGAAAACCCTGGTACAGCACTTGGAAGAAACCTTCGCGAGCCTCAATGAAGTGGACCTGCGGCTCAACCCGGAGAAGTGTGTGTTTGGAGTCCCCTCGGGCAAGCTCCTGGGCTTCCTCGTGTCCCACAGGGGCATCGAGGCCAACCCATAGAAGGTCAAGGCAGTCGAAGACATGAGCCCGCCGAAGACCCTCAGGGAAATGCAGAAGCTCACCCTGCGTGTAACCGCATTAGGACGTTTCATCTCCAAGCTGGGGGAGCGAGCACTGCCCTTCTTCAAGCTGATGAAGAAGAAAGGCCCCTTCGAATGGACTGAAGAGGCCGACAAGGCATTCCAAGATCTCAAGAGGTGCCTTACCAGCCCTTTGGTGTTGGTAGATCTGCGCCCTCGTGAGCCCTTGGTGCTCTACCTTGCAGCCACCCCCTATTCCGCCAGCGCAGCTCTGGCGGCAGTTAGAGAAGAGCATCGGGCCACGGCCGCAACCACAGTCCCGGCCGAAGCAGAGCAAGGCTAGGAAGGCCTCGCGAAGACCACGACCGAGGCAGGAAAGGATCAGCCTCATCAGGGGAACGCACCCGGAGCAGAGGAGGCCCCCTCAGGCGACCAAGCGCTGGGGGCCACGTCGTCTCAGGAGGTACCTCAACCTCCAGAGGACGCGGGCCGCGCCAGCACCCTCAACCTCGTCGAGCACCCGGTATACTTCGTCAGCATGGTGCCGCGGGACGCGAGGGCGGGGTACCCCATGCCCCAAAAACTCCTCCTCGCACTATTAGTGGCCTCGTGCAAGCTGCGACACTACTTTCAAGGCCATCCCATCAAGGTCGTGTCAGCCTACCCCCTGGAAACGGTACTCAGGAGCCCCAACTCAGCTGGGAGGGTCGCCGAATGGAACATCGAACTGCAAGTGTTCCAGCTAGAATTCAACACGACCTGGGTCATTAAGGGAGCTGCGCTTGCAGATTTCATGGTAGAATGGACAGAGGCACCGGGGCTCAAAATGGGCGAGGACCGGTCGCTCTCCCCGGGAAGTGAAGCGCCGGACGGCTGGGTGATGTACTTCGATGGAGCATTCTCATGGCAGGGCGCGGGGGTTGGCGCAATGCTCATATCCCCCACTCAGGACAAGCTTTACTATGCTGTGCAGCTCTGCTTCCAGCATGGGGAGAAGGTCTCCAACAACATAGCAGAATACGAGGGCCTGATAGCGGGCTTGAAGGCTGCCATCGCCTTGGGGGTAAAGTGAATCACCATCAAGGGCGATTCGCAACTCCTCGTCAACTTCTCCAACAAAGTATACGAGCCGAAGGATGAGCACATGGAAGCGTATCTCGTGGAGGTCCACAGGATGAGAAACAGTTTTGGGGGTTGGAGTTACAGCACGTGCCCCGCGGCACCAACCAAGAGGCTGATGACATCGCCAAGAGGGCATCCAGGCGGCTGCCTCAGGAACCTGGCGTCTTCGAGGAGCGACTCTTCAAACCTTCGGCGGCACCATCGCTATCAAGCATGGCACAACCTAGGGAGGAGCTCCCTCAGCCGCCCACCTCGGGTGCCCGGGCCTGTGACCCGGCCTTAGGGACACGCTTGCTCCTGGTGCTGGAACCTCAGGAAGGATGTTGGACCACAGAGTTCAAGGACTACTTGATGCAAGGGACCCTGCTGGAGAAGGAGGAGGACGCGGAGCGTGTGGCGCAGCAGGCCACAGCCTACTGCAGCAAGGACGGAGAGCTCTACCAGAAGCGGCCAAATGACGTGGCCTTACGTTGCATTTCCAGGGAGCAAGGAAGGGAGCCGTTGGCAGACATACACGGTGGAGACTGTGGGCACCACTCATCATCATGAACCCTCGTTGGGAAGGCGTTCCACAGCGGGTTCTACTGGCCCACAACGCTCAACGACGCCGTCGAGCTGGTGAAGGCTTGTGAAGCCTGCCAATTCCACGCCAAGCAGACCCATCAGCCAGCTCAGGGCCTGCAGACCATACCCCTCTCATGGCCGTTCGCGGTTTGGGGGCTGGACATCCTGGGCCCGTTCCCTCGGGCGCCAGGGGGCTATCGTTACCTCTATGTTGCCGTGACAAGTTCACCAAGTGGGCTGAGGTGGAAGCTGTCCGCACCATTCCAGTAGGCTCCGCAGTCAAGTTCATCAGGGGCCTCATGAGCCAATTCGGGGTGCCTAACTGCATCATCACCGACAACGGTTCGCAATTCACCAGCAATCTCTTCAAAACATACTATGCTAACCTTGGAACGCAGATATGCTACGCTTTGGTAGCACCCCCGGAGCAACGTCCAGGCTGAGCGAGCCAATGCAGAAGTCCTGAGGGGCCTCAAAACCCGGACCATCAAGAAGAAGCTGGAGGCCTGCAGCAGGGGATGGTACGACGAGCTTCAGTCTATGCTGTGGTCTATCCGCACGACCGCGACCAAGTCGACTAGCGAAACCCCGTTCTTCCTCGTCTACGGAGCTGAGGCTGTCCTCCCTCACGAGGTCAGGCGTCGTTCCGCATGGGTCCTGGCGTTCGACGAGACGCAGCAGGACGTCATGCGTGGGACGAATCTCGTGCTCAGGGAGGAACGCCGTCGAGAGGCCGCGCTGCGAGCGGCAAGGTATCAACAGGCGCTGCGACGATACCACTGCCGCAACATCCGCCCTAGAACTCTTGAGGTAGGGGACCTCGTGCTCAGACGGGTCCTCTCCAGGGAGGGGCTGCACAAGCTCTCTCCCATGTGGGAGGGCCCATTCAAGGTTGTTCATGTTTCCATGCCTGGCTCCGCGCGCTTGGAGACCCAGGAGGGGGTACCCATCTAGAATGCATGGAACATTCAACATCTCCGAAGGTTCTACCAGTGAGCAAGGCCCGGTGCCTGTGAAGAAGGCCAATGCCTATGAAGCTGCCGCTTTTTGCAAAAGGGCCGGTGCCTGTGAAGAAGGCCAATGCCTGTGAAGCTGCCGCTTTTTGGAAAAGGGCCGGTGCCTGTGAAGAAGGCCAATGCCTGTGAAGCTGCCGCTTTTTGGAAAAGGCCCGGTGCCTGTGAAGAAGGCCAATGCCTGTGAAGCTGCCGCTTTTTGGAAAAGGCCCGGTGCCTGTGAAGAAGGCCAATGCGTGTGAAGCTCGCCGGCCGTGACACTCTCATGTAATAATGAGTGGGGCTGTACACGCCCCGGAGTCTCCGGAGTGCCGCCCTCGGGCCTCGGGGGCTCCCGCGCACGCCAAGTGGCAGCACTTAGCTCCGCGCTAGTAAGAAGATGTTGAAGACTAGATTAGGTGCCGGACGCGGCTTTTTCATTTGCTTTCTGCAGTTGGCTTGTTCGTTCCTATTTGAAGTTTTAATGGAGCTGTTGCCGTCCCTAGTTTGTGACTCTTTGTCTTTTTCGCTCACTTGCCTTGTTTTCTCTCGCGCAAGTCTCGCGAGGGAGTTACGCGGGCACCCTCGTGAGTGTTTTCTGCCCCGGTCGTTTGAAGCTTTCCTATCCGAGTCTGCTATGGGAGTACCCCTCCCAGTCCGTGCCCCACGGGCGTCGCGACGCGAGCACAGGACCTGGGTCGGTCGCCCCCACAACCGAGACCGGAAGCCACCCCTCTTGACTAATCCTTGCAGGACATGAAGCGCACGGCGAGGCCTTGGCCTCGGGAGGCGAGGACCGCGACAAGCCTCCCCGAGCTAAGTAGATCTCGCACATGGGCATGCGGCACGGGAACACAGCGCAAAAATAGCGGAAAGAACACGATAATTAACAGCAACAGTTCAACACGCCCCGCCGGGGCCCTATACTACTTTCTTTTTGCGCAGGGAAGGAAGAAAAACAAAATAGGCATGACTTGCTCGGCACCAACTCGCGGCAAGGGCTCGTACTGCCTCCGAAGCTCACTCAGATTCCTCCTCTCGCTTCACCAAGGTGCGATGGCGGATTGACCCGCTACCTTCCCCCAGGCGGGCGCGACGGCACGGGGGCTGGTCGCGGCCATCACTAGAGGAGCTGCTGTCCGAAGGAGAGTCGCCGAAGCTTGGTGAGCCCCGAGCGCCGCTGACCACGCGCCTGCCGCCATCTTCATCCTGATCAACGCCGGGGCTGGGCACACGGCCGCGGTCATCGTCTTCGGGGCAGCACCCAGCACGGCGACCGTCTTCCCCGAACACCCTCACGTAGAGGGTGGCATCGACGTCGAAATTGAAGTGCAGGGTGCACCGCCGGCTCAGGCCACGCGCGTGGGCAAACGTTTGCCAGCCGCAGGTCAGGGTCATGTTCCCGGCGACAGAGACCCCCAGCAAAGCCCAGGAGGCCCTGCTGCAGCAACCGTCCGCCTGAAGCCAAAGGCCACCCGGAACGCCGGCCGAAAGTTCACCTACAAAGAAGCGGGAAGCTGGAGCCAGGTGCTGGTTGGGTCCGTCGACCACACGACGAACTCCAGCAGCACCTCCGCCGAGTGGAAGAGCAGCCTAGGGGGTCGCGCAGCCACGGCGTGCCTCCCATCGGCAACCGGGTGCTCATCGCCGCCCAGGGGACCGCCTCCACGACCGCGGGAAGCCACTATGGGAGCTGCAAGATGCTTGCGAGGGCGGCCCCGGCCGCGCTTGGTCGGAGGAGAGTCAGGCCCTTCCTGACGAGCCTTTCCCTTCTCCACAGCTGAGAACCTCTTCGGCGGCGCCATGGGGATTGCGAGTAGCCGGGATGGAGAGAAAGGAGTAGCAGGAAGGAATGGACTGAAAGGGCTCACGCCGTTCCGTACTTATAGCCGGAGAAGGCCAACCGCCGGCATCCACGATCGCAGGTAATCATGACCCGTTTTTGCATGCAGGGACTTGTCAAGTCATGCGATTGCCGAGGCATCATGGGGAAGCGGAGACGCCCACGTCCAATCAATTGCCACGCAGCGCCCAAGGCCACAGGCTATTGGGGCCCACGGCGCTTCGCACTTGCCCCTTCGCTTCTCTGCTAAGCCAAGACCGGGCGCTCCTTGGGCTCGGGGGCTACTGTCGGTGTTCTGGGAATGGGGGTCCCCAGACTTGCTTGCCTGCGGCCTGCGGTGTAGCTCAAGCGAAGGCCCAGTGCAGCCCAGCTTCATCAGCTCAAGCTCAAGACCCTCGCGAGGGGCCAAGCCTCGCGGAGCAGACGACAGGAAGCCTCCTCAGGAGCAGCCTCATCAGGCAGGCTCGTGAGGAGGTGGAGAGATCAAGGCAGGTCACCTCGCGAGGAGCCCATGACGCAAGCCATGACGATCGAGACCAGGCGGGCGCCAGGCGGGCGCCGGCCTGCGCAGTGTCCTTGTTTCCCCTTTGGTGCAAAGGGGGCAAGCCCAGGCCAAGGCATCATGCAAAGGTTACCGTTTCGGTGCAACGAGACCAAGACCAGTAGAGCGGCAGGATGGAAGTCATCGTGGAGCCCAGGACGGCGTCACCGCCAGAGTCTTTGGCAGTCGAAGACCAACTTTAGTCAGGATGAGTGCACTAGATGTTCCCCTTCAAAATGGCCAATTGTTGGCGCCCTTCCCGCTCATTATTTGGGAAGAGGCCCAGGGCTCCCTCTATAAATAGGACTAGCCACCACAGTAGAAGAGGGAGGATCGAGATTGCATATAGCCTAGGGAGAGAGGCGACTAAACTCACCCAAGCAGTTCATCGCACCAGCTCAAGAACAGCCCCTCGCGAGGCTGTTCTCCGTTTGTATTGTTCATCATCAGCCCCTGAGGCAATCCACCACTCCACACACTGGAGTAGGGTATTACACCACAATGGCACGTCAATTGGACTCCGTTTGGTATTCCTTTTTTGTAAAACACAAAAACAAGGAAAAAAACAGAAACTGGCACTAGGCTCTAGGTTAATATGTTAGTCCCAAAAAATCATATAAAATAGCATATAAATGCATATAAAACATCCAAGATGGATAATATAATAGCATGAATACTTCATAAATTATAGATATGTTGGAGACGTATCAATACGTCCCTCGAACTCTTGATCCAGCTAAGTGTCGAGGGAGAGTTCCGTCAGCACAATAGCGTTGTGACGGTGATGGTGAAGTTGTCCGCGTAGGGCTTCGCGTAAGCAGTACGTGAATATGACCGGAGGCGTAAACTATGGAGAGGGGCACCGCACATGGCTTGGAACAATTATGTGTCTAGGAGGCGCACCCTTCCCACGTATATAAAGGAGGGAGAGAAGAGGAGGCTGACCAAGGCGCGCCCCCAAGTGGGGAGGCGTCCTACTAGGACTCCGAGTCCAATCCGGACCCCCCTTCCTTTTACCGGAGAGGAAAAGGGGGAAGGAGAGGGAGAAGGAGAAGGAAAGGGGGGCGCCGCCCCTTCCCCACTCCAATTCGGACTCCTTCCAAGTGGGGGGCGTGCCAGCCCCTTGTGAGCTCGTGTGCCTCCCTCCCAAGGCCCATGT
>NC_057810.1:421903909-421907656 GCF_018294505.1 Triticum aestivum
CGGTACTCCGATAAGTACCCGGAACACTTCGAAACCATTCTGGTGTCCGAATACTATCGTCCAATATATCAATCTTTACCTCTCGACCATTTCAAGACTCCTCGTCATGTCCGTGATCTTATCCGGGACTCCGAACAATCTTCGGTCACGAAAGCACATAACTCATTATACAAATCACCGTCAAACATTAAGCGTGCGGACCCTATGGGTTCGAGAACTATGTAGACATGACCGAGACACATCTCCGGTCAATAACCAATAGCGGAACCTGGATGCTCATATTGGTTCCCACATATTATATGAAGAACTTTATTGGTCAAACCATAATACAACATACGTTTGTCGACGTTCTGGGAACGGGGGTCCCCAGACTTGCCTGCTTGCGGCATGCGGCATAGCTCAAGCGAAGGCCCAGTGCAGCCCAGCTTAATCAGCTCAAGCTCAAGACCCTCGCGAGGGGCCATGCCTCGCGGGGCGGACGACAGGAAGCCTCCTCAGGAGCAGCCTCATCAGGCAGGCTCGCGAGGAGGCGGAGAGATCAAGGCAGGGCTCCTCGTGAGGAGCCCGTGACGCAAGCCATGACGATCGAGACTAGGCGGGCGCCAGGCGGGCGCCGGCCTGCGTAGTGTCCTTGTTTCCCCTTTGGTGCAAAGGGGGCAAGCCCAGGTCAAGGCATCAGGCAAAGGTTACCATTGTGGTGCAACGAGACCAAGACCAGCAGAGCGGCAGGATGGAAGTCATCGTGGAGCCTAGGACGACATCACCGCCAGAGTCTTTGGCAGTCGAAGACCAACTTTAGTCAGGATAAGTGTACTAGATGTTCCCCTTCAAAATGGCCAATTGTTGGCGCCCTTCCCGCTCATTATTTGGGAAGAGGCCCGGGGCCTCCCTCTATAAATAGGACTAGCCACCACAGTAGAAGAGGGAGGATCGAGATTGCATATAGGCTAGGGAGAGAGGCGACTAAACTCACCCAAGCAGTTCATCGCACCAGCTCAAGAACAGCCCCTCGCGAGGCTGTTCTCCCTTTGTATTGTTCATCATCAGCCCCTGAGGCAATTCACCACACCACACACTAGAGTAGGGTATTACACCACAATGGTGGCCTGAAACAGTATAAACCTCGTGTCCCTTGTGTGTTCTTCCTGCTAGCCTAGATTCCTTGCAAGGCCACGAGACGCAGTAGGTAGGGGAAAGATCTTCGCGCGCACCCCAGAGTTCGAACCTCAAGGGTCTGCCAGAACCGGAAATCCGACAACATTATTCCCTTTGTCATCGGTATGTTACTTTCCCGAGATTTGATTGTCGGTATCTTCATAACTAGTTCAATCTTGTTACTGACAAGTCTCTTTACTCGTTCCATAATGCATCATCCCGTAACTAACTCTCGCATTGCTTTCAAGTCTTATCTGATGTGCATTACCGTGAGAGGCCAGAGATACCTCTTCGATACCGAGAGTGACAAATCCTAATGTCGATCTATGCCAACCCAACAAACACCTTCGGAGACACCTGTAGAGCATCTTTATAATCACCCAGTTATGTTGTGACGTTTGATAGCACACAAGGTGTTCCTCCGGTATTCAGTAGTTGCATAATCTCATAGTCAAAGGAATATGTATAAGTCATGAAGAAAGAAATAGCAATAAAACTTAACAATCATTATGCTAAGCTAACGGATGGGTCTTGTCCGTCACATCATTCTCCTAATGATGTGATCCGACTCATCAAATGAAAACACATGTCTATGGTTAGGAAACTTAACCATCTTTGATTAACGAGCTAGTCTAGTAGAGGCATACTAGGGACACAATGTTTTGTCTATGTATTCATATATGTATCAAGTTTCCGGTTAATACAATTCTAGCATGAATAATAAACATTTATCACGAATATAAGGAAATACAAAATAACAACTTTATTATTGCCTCTAGGGCATATTTCCTTCAGTCTCCCACTTGCACTAGAGTCAATAATCTAGTTCACATCGCCATGTGATTTAACACCAATAGTTCACATCTATATGTGATTAACACCCAGAGTTCACATCGTCATGTGACCAACAACTAAAGGGTTTACTAGAGTCAATAATCCAGTTCACATTGCTATGTGATTAATACCCAAAGAGTACTAAGGTGTGATCATGTTTTGCTTGTGAGAGAAGTTTAGTCAACAGGTCTGCCATATTCAGAGCCATATGTATTTCACAAATTTTCTATGTCTACAATGCTCTGCATGAAGCTACTCTAGCTAATTGCTCCCACTTTCAATATGTATCCAGATTGAGACTCAGAGTCATCCGGATCGGTGTAAAAGCTTGCATCGATGTAGCTCTTTGTGGCAAACTTTTTGTCACCAACATAACCGAGAAATATTTCCTTAGTCCTCTTAGGTAACTAAGGATAATTTTGACCGTTGTCCAGTGATCCACTCCTAGATCACTATCGTACTCCCTTGCCAAACTCATGATAAGGTACATAATAGGTCTGGTACACAGCATAACATACTTTATAGAACCTATGGCTGAGGCATAGGGAATGACTTTCATTCTCTTTCTATTTTCTTCTGTGGTCAGGTTTTGAGTCTTACTCAACTTTACACCTTTCAACATAGGCAAGAACTCCTTCTTTGACCGTTCCATTTTGAACTACGTCAAAATCTTGTTAAGGTATGTACTCATTGAAAAAACTTATCAAGCGTCTTGATCTATCTCTATAGATCTTGATGCCCAATATGTAAGCAGCTTCACCGAGGTCTTTCTTTGAAAAACTCTTTTCAAATTGTCCTTTATTCTTTCCAGAAAATTCTACGTCATTTATGATCAACAATATGTCAGTCAAAAATACTTATCAGAAAGGTTGTAGTGCTCCCACTCACTTTCTTGTAAATAGAGGCTTCTCCATAAGTCTGTATAAAACCATATACTTTGATCACCTTATCAAAGCATATATTCCAACTCCGAGATGCTTGCACCAGTCCACAGATGGATCGCTGGAGCTTGCACACTTTGTTAGCACCTTTAAAAAAACTTCTGGTTGCGTCATATACAATCTTCTTTATTATCCATTAAGGAATGCAGTTTTGATATCCATTTGCCAGATTTCATAAAATGTGGAACATGATTTGGACAGACTTAAGCATCAATACCAGTGAGAAAATCGCATCGTAGTCAACACCTTGAACTTGTTGGAAACCTTTTGCGACAATTTGAGCTTTGTACCACTACAAAAAAAGACACATCCGTGACAATTTTGGGACGAACAATTTTTTTTCTGTCGTACTTATGACACTTCTATGATGATAATTGTGACAAAACCCGGTATCATCATAGATGTGGTGGGCTCCTACTTCTATGACAAAAATTCATGACAAAAATGGGCTTTTCGTCCTGGGCGGGCCGGAGACGCAGCTGCATGACATTCTTTGGGCCGTCCATGATGGAAAAAACCGTGGTAGGAGCGAGGGCAAGGAAAATTTCGGGGAGTTCCCTGTTACGGTGGGTGGTCGGGGGCCAAGCGATGCGTGTTTCTCTCGTACACGTACGCGCGTGTGTGCGAGGCGTTGGGCTGTAACAGAACCTGAGCGAGGCGTTGGGCTCTAACTGAACCCGAGCGATTACACTGCAGGCTACGCGTTACTGAACCCGAGCGATTGATCGATGGCTGTTAACTGAACTCGATGGAGCGATTCCTTCGCTACTGCTGCTAACTAAAGCCGATTGATGCTGCCTTTGTATGAACAGTGAGC